>NC_054713.1:9001464-9021307 GCF_016097555.1 Gigantopelta aegis | reverse complement strand
AAATTAAAATAATTTTACCTGTTTAAAACTCGAACTGTGTACCCCAATACCCCTGAGCGTCCAGGTGCGACCCCCTTTCAAGAGATAGGTTTTCTCCTGGTGTTCAGGGTGGACTCCCAGGTTCATGCGGGGAGTCCACTCCCATGTTCCCATCATGTGTACATAAATCGTGACAAGAGGTCTAGGAACAAAAAGACAAACCACATTATATTAAGTTAGTTGTTTTTTGATTCATTTAGTTGTACAGGTTCGAAAAATGATGAGCAAGTCAGACTTCGAGGCTGTGGGGGGGGGGGGGTCTCCTCTACTCTATCTCTCTTCTCTATCATCTCTCTCTCTCTCTCTCTCTCTCTCTCTCTTCTCGCTCTCTCTCTCTCGCCTTCTCTCTCTCGATCTGTATATTACCATCTGAGTCGGGTCTGGGGTAGCATCAAATGGGGGGCGATGTTAAACGCAGATAGCAATCAGCTAGGCCATCGAAGTTTGTTTTTAAACGGGAACCTCCCCTAAGATAGAGATAATCGAGATAAATTTCGTGTTTAAAAGTTTTTTAACGGACACTAGCTTTCAAGCGTGACTAATAGGGCAGATCAATGTAGGTGAAGGTTTTTTTTTTTTTTTTTTTTTTTTTTTTTGCTCTGGACGTCTGGATAAAACGTGATTCCATTTTAAGAAAATAAAATATTTTAATTTTTATTTGAACCATTTCCATGTATGTATTTGTATTTGTGCGTGTGTGTAGCTGCTGGTGTGTTTGTGTAGATGTGCGTGGACGCGTGTATGTGTGCGGCTGTGCGTGCGTTGTGTGTGTATGTGTGTGTGTGGCTGTGTGCGCGAACGTGTATGTATATATATATATATATACATATATGTGTGTGTGTGTGTTGTGTGTGTGTGTGTGTGTGTGTGTGTGTGTGACTGTGTGTGCGATGTATGCGTTGTATGTGATTGTAGTGTGAGTGTGTGTGTGTGTGTGTTTATGTGTATGTCGCGCGCGCGTGTGAATGTGTGGGTGCTGGGTGTAGGTGGTGCAATGTGTGCATAGGTGAAGGGGTAGGGTGGAAGTGATCATGTGACATACCTGCCAAGTATCACATTCTGTTTCTTTTGCCAAAAGGTCCGCCCCATGGGTACTCGATACTGCACATGCTCCCCTAAAAGTATAATAGACTTAATTGCGTTACAGAGAGAGTGGGCGGAGGTGATCAAGCGAGAGAGAGACAGGAAGAGAGAGAGCAGATGAGAGAGAGGTGAGATATAGAGGAGAGGATGCGACACAGACACACACACACACACACCCACACACAGATAAAGATGTTGATCACAGGCTAGTCAAGCCACCTGTTTGTATGAGGCCATTACACTTTGTTTCCAGTTATTCCATGGCAACCACGGTTCCGTGTGGGGAAACATCGAAGGAAATACGTAACTTCCTTTCAACCTCCCCGACCCACAAAAAACACCATCCCAACCTCCACCCCCACCCCCACCCCCCCGAAATAAATAATAATAATAAAAGTATATATATTATTAATTACTACATTACTACTACTACTAAAAAAACCCACATTTACTTGTTAACTGGTAATTTGTTTTATTTATTTTGTTTAACAACAACATCAAAAGAAAAAAAGAAAGAAAGGTGAGTTACATTTTGATTTAGTATTTATGTAGCGTTTTTAATTAAATTTGTTTTTAATTAAAATTGTTTAAAAACAAAAAATTAAAATCTCAGACAAGAGCCAGTCTACCACATGCACAACAGGCACAGTCGCTAAATTACGTAATAACAACAATAATAATATAAAAAAACCTCCAAAAGATGACGTTTTATTTAAATACTACCATATTCAGACTAATTAAAAAAAGAAATTATTCACAGAACCCCTGTTTACACTTGTTATCTGTTCTACCACAGGTATGACGTGACAGTTACAATACGAAATTATACATTACCAGATTGGTATACAGATCGAAATTTGTATTCAGTATTTACAATAGTTATTATCAAGAGGTTATACATGTATGTATGAATATTAATGATACATGATAGAAAAAAAAAACACGATTGTACGGTATATTATGTAACCTATGTTCTCATAGCTTATAATATTGGACTAGTCATGCAAATTAATTAAACAAAAATTAACTATACAAAATGGGTTCTGCGAGATATTTTCTATTATATTGTATCTACTTATACACTCATCCCCCCAACCCCCTCCCCCAAAAACAGAAAAACAACCAAATCCCCCACAAATCCCACCAACAAACAAACAAACCTCAAATATACATACATAACTACGCATACGCGCACGCACGCACGCACGCAAGTGTTAAAGGTAATAAGATACAGGTGCAAACATCATATGACTTCACAAATGAAGTGTTATTCCTTTATAATGACCGGCCTCGGTGGCGTCGTGGTTAGGCCATCGGTCTACAGGCTGGTAGGTAGTGGGTTCGGATCCCAGTTGAGGCATGGGATTTTTATTCCAGATACCGACTCCAAACCCTGAGTGAGTGCTCCGCAAGGCTCAATTGGGTAGGTGTAAACCACTTGCACCGACCAGTGATCCATAACTGGTTCAACAAAGGTTTGTGCTATCCTGAAAGAGATCCCTTGCTGCTAATCGGAAAGAGTAGCCCATGAAGTGGCGACAGCGGGTTTCCTCTCAAAATCTGTGTGGTCCTTAACCATATATCTGACGCCATATAACCGTAAATAAAATGTGTGGAGTGCGTCGTTAAATAAAGCATTTCTTTCTTTCTTTCTTGCTTTCTTTATAAAACACATATGAATTACTTGATTATGACTGTCGTAAAATATTAATATACATGTACATAACACAACAGTTACAAATTGCATAATTTGTTTAGCATTAACTGCCTATGTCTTAAATAGATTATGATACATAGCCCATTTAGTTTAACATTTGTTGTGTAAACGTTTGCTATGATAAATACTTCTTTCTGTTAGATATTTAGATTACAGAATATGTTTCATATTTGGTAAGATGTCTGTTACTTTACATTTATTGATAAAGAATTTAGCAAGTAATAGAAACAGATCACATATTTCATCATTTGTTGTAATATTGTTTTTTCTAGTAGAATTAATTCGGCAGCAAAAGATAAATACTGAATATGAGGAAATTTTATCGAGTAAGAATTGGACGAAAGAATTCCAAAAGGTTTTGACTGGTAAGCAGTCCCAAAAAGATGTAGTTTCAGCTTCTTCTTTTTTTTTTTTTTTGTTTTTTTTTTTTTGTAAACAAATGTTAGTTGTAATAATTCTATGCACTAATCTGCATTGGAACCACCTTAAATTAATATCTTGAGTTGTCTTAAAAAGGTTTGGAATATATTGTTGCCCAACCGATTTCACAATTAAAAAGTAAAAGATCTATTGCTGCTAATCGGAAAGAGTAGCCCATGAAGTGGCGACAGCGGGTTTCCTCTCAAAATCTGCGTGGTCCTTAATCATATGTCTGACGCCATATAACCGTAAATAAAATGTGTTGAGTGCGTCGTTAAATAAAGCATTTCTTTCTTTCTTTCTTTATTAAAATATAGTAATAGATTTTGGAGCCCTTTTTGACCAAAAATAGTTTTCTCAAAACAATGGTATCATCCAGAAAGGAGAATGACTCTGGTTGAACAATCTTTAGTCGTCTAAGGTATTTTTAATTGCTTGAACAATGCCATAATAAATCATAAAGAATCGTTCAGTATCAAAGTTATCTTTAATTTCTAACAATGTATGAATTTTACCACGTGTGTTTAAAAAAATCCGTAATCTGAGAAATACCTTTATGATGCCAATTTGAGTTATAGAAAAGATTTTATCGATACAAATGTTAGAGTTATAAAATGTCGAGTCTGTCACAAATTCATTGAAAGTTGATGACATATTCAGATTATTTTTACCTAAGGTAAAAAAACAAGCCCCCCCCCCCCCCCCCCCCAAAAAACCCCCACCCCAACAACAAACAACAACAACAACAAAAAAACCAGAAAACAAACACAAAAAACCACACACAAAACAACAACAAAAAAACCATCAACAAATATTCAGACTATTTTCACCTTGTTTTTTTTTTCTCGTCCCAGCTAGTGCTCCACGACTGGTATATGAAATGTCGTGGTATGTGCTATCCTGTTTGTGGGATATTGCATACAAAAGATCCTTTGCTACTAATAGAAGTTAGGTAGCGGGTTTCCTCTCTAAGACTATATTTAAAAAATGTTTGTCATCCAATAGCCGATGATTAATAAATCACTGTACTCTAGTTATGTCGTTAAACAAAAAAAAACAAAAAAAAACAGAAAAACAAAAAACAACACAGAAAACGTTTATCTATTGAAGAAACACTTTGGAACCCCTCCCCCACCTCCCCCAACAAACATTTCTTTATTTCATATTTCATTTTATTTTAATTTAGACGTATTTCCTATAGCGAGTTCTACGAATCTGTATCAGTAATTATTGACAACTAGGAGGTGTGGTTGCTATGCCAATACATCTAGTGTCCATGGAAACCGACTTATAAACATAACAATCTTCGGTAAGTAGGGCGTAGCTACCGTATGGAGAGCCTCCAGGAGTCTTACATATTGGACTCGAGGGCACTGGCGGAACGGAGCAACACTGGCGGTCAAGCTTTGGGGTTCCAAAGAAGACTTGACAGAGAGAGCGTTTTTTATCACCACAACCGGACTCCAAATCTAAAGCATGATCAACTATAGCTTGAACGCAGAAGACTCGAGTACTTGAATGTCAAACTCGACCCGGACCCGAGTACCCGACACTTACACTAATGTTCAGTCATCATTAGTGACGATAATGAGACTAAGGAATAAATTAAACTAGCAGTATGCATCCTAATTCAGGCGCTGAACATGGATGCCAAATCATGCCTTTGTACTGAGTTCCACACATTCGAGTTTTGTTTTCCCTCCATGTCTCATTGCCCTACAATGCATACGGCAAAATGACGTAAAAAGAAATATATTAATTAAATGAAAGTGCTCTTCCTTGCACGAGTACTCGAGTCCTGTGAACGGACGCGGAGTCTTGCTAGACTCGACCCATACCTCCAGTGTTTGAGTATATAGTTTAGCAGCATCTAAGCGATAAAGTATATCTGGGTGGGGGTGGGGTGGGGTGAGGGGTGGGGGATTACATATGCACAGTGTACAGGGGGTGGATGGGTGGGGGTGAGGGGGTTCGTTTAGAGTGTAAATACGCCAATGTCACAGTGTTATAAAATATAGCGAGTTATATACTCTAGGAATGAATGAATGAATGAATGAATGAATGAATGAATGAATCAATAAATCAATCGATAGTGGATGGATGGATGGATGAATGAATGAATGAGTGAGTGAGTGACTGAGTGAGTGAGTGAGTGAGTGAGTGAGTGAGTGAGTGAGTGAATGAATGAATATTTGTTGACACCCCAGAACAAAATTATATATCGGCTATTGGTTATCAAAGGTAAGTACATGCATTAATGAATGAGTGAATGAATGAATGAATGAATGAACGAATGAATGAACGGATATACTTTTCAGCAATGGAACCCCCCCCCCCCCCCCCCCCCCCCCCCCAAATGTTTGTTTTGTTTACCGACGTCACTCGAGCACAGTCATTTATTAACCATCGGCGATTGGAAGTCAAAACATTTGGTAATTTTGACATATAGTCTTTGAGAGGAAACCCAGTACTAATGGGACAATGTAGCAAGTTTTATCTCTATGACTGTATGCCATCGAAACTAATATACATTTTGTATTCAGAATATTTTTTGTCGGACCGCACGCATGCACCGCATCCAATCTATATGAGCCTTTAACCAGAGCACTCTGCCGTTCGAGAGCTAGGCTTTTGCGTTAGTACTTCCCCACAGACCGCATACCGAATACCTCAAAGCGTGAATGATATAGCAATCGTGGAGCACTGTTTGGAACGGGAAATAACTTACTAAGGAGTCTTGTTCCCCTGGCGGCCAGCTCCCACTCCTGTTCGGTAGGGAGTCGTTTGCCGTAGACACTGCAGTATATCTTGGCGTCGTACCAGCTAACGTGCGTAACTGGGTGAAGCCAACGGTCTTTGATATCAGAGTCCGGACCTTCGGGCTGTGAATTTACAAAATCCTGCTTAGATTCATGTATTGATATATTTAATAAATCTGAAAAAAACCCACCCCTCAAACCAGACAATATTTACGTAATTGATGGATGAATATAGTTCAAGATAGAATCAAAGTAAACAATGTATGTGTGTTTTATGTAGGTAGAACAACAATAATGCTTTTGTTCTTCATTTAAATTTTTAAAATTTTATTTTATTTTATATTTTATTTATTTACAATGTACTTATTTATTTAGAGTTATTTTTATTATTTTTGTAATATTAAAATAATTTTTACATTTATGTACGATAGTGTTAACACTGTATCGGTGTGTGCGCGTGCGTGTGTGTGTATGTCCCCGATATGTATAAAAACATATTATATATATATATATATATAGTCAGACCTAGTTACAACGACCGTCGTTACTACGACATATACACCATCCGACCACACATTGTCGAGAACAAACGTACACCATTGTTATTCTGTTCATTACACCGGAATCCACACCTTCCGACACCGACAGAGCAAATTAGGAACAAATGTGCATCCGACGTCTGAACACACGTCTTTACAACGACATTACATAATCACAGATACCGTAGCACGTGGCAGTACACGCAGCCATTTGGCATCCTTGATCTCGTCGCGAGCCGAAGGAAAGAAAAGGAAATGTTTTATTTAACGACGCACTCAACACATTTTATTTACGGTTATATGGCGTCGGACATATGGTTAAGGACCACACAGATATTAAGAGGAAACCCGCTTTCGCCACTTCATGGGCTACTCTTTTCGATTAGCAGCAAGAGATTGTTTATATGCACCATCCCAAAGACAGGATAGCACATACCACGGCCTTTGATATACCAGTCGTGGTGCACTGGCTGGAACGAGAAATAACCCAATGGGCAATCGTAGATATAACCAAGAAATGATTAGAATAACAGTGAATGCGCCTTGATTAATAATAATACATTTAATAATGGTCTATGACCGATCCCCATTGGGCTATTTCTCATTACAGCAAGTGCACCACGATTGGTATATCAAATGCCGTGGTATGTGTTATCCTGTCTGTGGGATGATGCACATAAATTATCCCTTCTTACTGATGCAAAAATGTAGCGGATTTCTTTTCTATGACTATATGTTAAAATTACAAAAATGTTGACCCCCAATAGCCGATGATTAATAAATCAATGTACTCTAGTAATGTCGTTAAACAAAACATTTTTAACGGCAATTTCGATATAACGACAAATTCGATATAACGACAAATTCGATATAACGACAAAGTGACTCAGGGACGAAATTGGTCGTTGTAACGAGGTATGACTGTATGTATGTATGTATGTATGTATGTATGTATGTATGTATGTATGTATGTATGTATGTGTGTGTGTATATCTATCTATATATATAAAGAAATATTTACTTATATTCAAATATATATAAAAAATCCTCATCGTTTTGATTAATAAAGTATTATTTAAATTACCATAAGGATTATTTGTAAATGTGATAGCGAATTTAACTGCACGTGATGTACTATTTGTGTAATCTTTTGTATCATATTTGTTTTTCTTTCCTTCACATTCTTTTGTATATAATACATTTCCTTCCACTGGTTATCCTTGAATGTATACATGTAGTTTATATTTACAACTATGTAATATAGGTCGCCAAGTATATTGTATGAATATAGAAGAAGGCCTCGTAAGTTGTCAAACTTGTGTCGAATTCTTTTGTTCTTTGTACAATAAAATATGTATGCAATCAATCTACTACTACTACTACTACTACTACTACTACTACTACTACTACTACTACTACTACTACACACACACACACACACACACACACACACACGTATCAACATATATACATGTTAATGTTCTATCCTTCAAAAGATATCCCAGCTGTATAATTTTGTAAACGTAGTTGTTACTTCTATTGTAAATGTTGTTTATTCTCTTCTATAAAAAGAACATAACTTACTAGCATTATACAGGGACGGCCATTGATAGAGGGGAAAGTTTTACACGGTCTATTAATATGTGGAAATATGCAAATGTACTAGAAAAACAATTTCCATATATGGAATTTCACTGTCGTTACTACTACAGCCTTATGAGGACATATTTATATTAGTCCTTTTAAGGTAACACAGGTTACAGACCGGATGCAATGATATCCGAAGGAGTGGGGGGGGGGGGGGGGGGGATGTGGCACAATCCTCTAGTTGGGAGTCACAGCCTCTATAACGTGAGTGCACAAGCGCCATGTTTTTTTACATTTATGTATATAGAAGAAGAAGAAGGAACTGTTTTATTTCACGACGCACTCAACACATTTTATTTACGGTTATATGGCGTCGGACATATTGTTAAGGACCACGCAGATATTGAGGGAGGAAACCCGCTGTCGCCACTTCAAGGGCTACTCTTTTCGATTAGCAGCATGGGATCTGTTATATGCACCATCCCACAGGCAGGACAGTACATACCACGGCCTTTGTTACACCAGTTGTGGAGCACTGGCTGGAACGAAAAATAGCTCAATGGGTCCACTGATGGGATCGATCCTAGCCCGACCACGCATCAAGCGAACGATTATGTATATAGATTAACACAAAAAGACACCCCCCCCCCCCAAAAAAAAAAAAAAAAAAACCCCAACCCAAAACGTACGTTTTCGTTCTCGAGTGGGGGGGGGGGGGGAGTGGGAGGGAGACAAAAGCCAAATTTATACTTTTATTTATATAAAGTAGGGTAAAAAAAAACACGTACATTTTCGTTTTCGAGTTTGGGCACGGCGACACAGCACCCCCCACCCCCGTACCTCCCAGGTTCTTACGGGTCCGTTTTATATTTATATATAATAAAGTTTATGTGCTATTTATCTTTCGAGTTATTAATAAATTTTATATGATGCGATATATGGTTATAATAATTTATAATGTTTCGTTTCTCTTCCAAAATACTATGAACAGTTTTGAAGCGAACATTTTAGGCCTACTTCCTGGTCGTAAGCCATAAGGCGGAGTGGTTTTAGTACCAGAGTACTAAAATATTTGTTACAATATTAGGGTGGTCAGTTGGTAGTCCAAATGTTGGAAATTGTTTACGTTACCCCATATAATATAGTTGGTGTTCAAAAGTGGTGGCATCATGTTATGACCGTTTCTCAACCGAAATAGTGCAACAAATGGACACACAAACCAAAAATGTATAACCTACCGTACTCACAAAATCCCGATTGAAGTACTTGCGTTATTATTAACAAAATAAATCTTCCAACGACAACCTTCAAAACTTTCCCCGCCATTTTAAATTTGCTAAATAGAGGGAAGCAACACGCCCTGCACGTTAAGAAAAGTATTGACTTAATGTGCGCCCTGTACTAGTCAGTTGATGGTGTTTCAACGTATATAAAGCAAATAGTACCCCCACCAAAAAAACACTCCCCCCCCAACAAAAAAAACCAAACCCCCAAAACCCCAAACCCAACCCAACAACAACAACAACAGTAAAGCATAAATGAAAAATAAAAAAAAGCATAAGCGTACTGGCTCCCATTTAAAAAAAAAAAAAATTGGGGGGAGGGGGGGGGGGGGCAGGCTGGTTTTTGACCGATTTAAAAGAAAATGCCCTTTACTACCAAACAGTTATATAATGTTGAGGGTAGAATGATGGAAATACATGGTTAAAACGTCTCAGGTTTGCACGTTTTGCCCGAATATCTCTATGATTTTTTAGGTTTTGCACCGGCAGTAGTGGGGTAGTTGCCCCTACCTCCTGCCGCCCCTCCCCCGCCTTCCCCGTCTCCACCCCCGGTACGCCTATGAAGAAGAGGAAAACTGAGAGTAGGAACTAACATGCTCCCAGTTCGCTCTCTTGACGGCAAGCCAAAATCCGGTTCCAGGAGCAGATAACCGTTCTCGTGTTTGATTGGAGACGAAATTTTCGAAAACCCAGCTCCAGCCACTTTTAAGTGCGTCCGGGACGTATCTTTTTCTCTTACGTAGAAACTCCCTGAAATTAAGAAATTGCAATGGCACAATTTAATTTGGTGCTAAAAATAAAAAAATAAAAAAATAAAAAATACCCCCACCCACCCCAAAACAAAACCCACAATTAGAAAAGAAATTCATAATAGCATTACTACCAAACAGCTATATAGGGTTGCAAACGAATCACTACGCATTTTTACATGGATTTCAACTAATTTTGAGGGTAGAATGATGGAAATACATGGTAAACAGGTTTCAGGTTAGCATATTTTGCCCGAATATCTGTATCATTTTTGTCTGAATTTGAGGTTGTCTCGTACGCATATGATAACTAATGGGTTATACGACGGGAATCGAGTTGTAAGAGCGCCCAGACTAGCAACTAGACTGTCGTAGAAGTCTTGACAAAAGATAGATAGTTTACTTTCTGCTGACAGTTGGTAGTTTGACCCTAGCATAAGTTAGCTACAAACGTAATGGCTGTAAAGACGTTTTAGTAGGAATAGACGTGTCAAGTTTGTTTAAAACCTGTTTTTTTTTTCTTCTTCAGAATATGCAAGAAAAAGAATACAACATTCCTGTTCCTTAAATACCATTTATCTTACAACTCGTTGTTTAAAAACGAATTCAAATGGCTTTCGCTCTTTAGATACAAAACGTTTGTTTTGTTTAACGACACCATTAGAGCACATTGATTTATTAATCAGCGGATATTGGATGTTAAACATTAGGTAATTTTGACATATAACTATAGAGGAAACCCGCCACATTTTTCCATTAGCAGCAAGGGATCTTTTATATGCACCATCCAATAGATAGAATAACACATACCACGGCCTTTTATATACCGGCCGTGGTGCACTGGCTGGAACGAGAAATAGCCCACCGACGGGGATCAATCTCAGACCGACCGAGCATCAGGTGTGCACTTTACCACTGGGCTACGTATCGTTAGATACAATCTAAAACAACTCGTTGTAAGATAAATGGCATATAACGACCAATAACGTACTATTATCTATTTCCTGCTTGAAACAGTTATATTGTTTTCACATCTAGTCATGTCAGTGTTATTTTGGAGCATATCACCTACAAATTCCAAAATGTCCAAATCTTATTAGTGACGAGCACATATTCATTTTAAATCTGGATTTAAGGATACTTAAATATAATATTACTTACCAATACAGCGCATTTGAGACTGGGAACTGGTCGATGTAAAAGCTCGGAACGAAAGCTTTCATCTCCGGGTACTCTCCTGTTAGGGATTGGGGGTCGTTCACCCCCATCCAGTATTCCTGTCCTTGGAATAGCATCGATAAGTTATACCTCTTGTAGGATCGTAGAACTGTTAACGAGAAAAAATTGCAAAAGTAGCATTATTTAAAAGTTATAAAAGGAACAAATTTTGTTTTAAAAAAAAGAGGAAAGAAATGGTTTATTGAACGACGCACTCAACACATTTTATTTTACGGTTATATGGCGTCGGACATATGGTTAAAGACCACACATATTGAGGGAGGAAACACCGCTGTCGCCATTTCATGGGCTACTCTTTTTGATTAGCAGCAAGGGATCTTTCATATGCACCATCCCATAGACAGGATAGCACATACCACGGCCTTTGATGTACCAGTCGTAGTGCACTGGCTGGAGCGAGAAATAGCTCGATGGGGATCGATCCCAAACCGACTGCGCATCAAGCGAGCGCTTTACCACTGAGCTACGTCCCGCCCCTTTAAAAAAAGAGACAAAATTTAAAAAAAGAAAAGAAAGTAAGACCTATTTTATTCAACACATTGCAACTGTGGTTATAAGGACCACAGAGATAATTAGAGAGGAAACCCACTTCCACCACTCCATGGGCTACTCGTTTTGATTGACAGCAAAGGATCTTTTACATGCATCATCCCACAGACAGGACAGTACATACCAGTCGTAGTACACTGGCTGGAACGAGAAATAGCCCAATGGGCTCACCCACGGGGATCGATCCCAGATCGATCGCACATCAAGCGAGCGCTTTACCACTGGGCTTAGTCCCGCCCTCGATCAACGGTTAAGGCTACCAGTCCTGCCATTGTTAAAGTTTGTTTTGTTTAACGACACCACTAGAGCACATTTATTTATTAATCATCGGCTATTGGATGTCAAAATTTTTATAATTTTGACATATAGTCTAAGAGAGGAAACCCGCTACATTTTCTCGTAAGCAGCAAGGGGTCTTTTATATGCACCATCCCACAGACAGGGTATCACATACCACGGCATTTGATATACCAGTCGTGGTGTACTGGCTGGAACGAGAAATAACCCAATGGACCCACCGACAGGTTCTTCCATTGATGATAAATGCGACAGGGTTTCATCCGACCAGTACATTATTGTAATTCAGTTTTTTAAAACTCTGTCAGCATGTCAGCTACTAGTATATAATAACATTACAATAACTGTGCTTGAAACATGTGCAGGGTTTTTCTAAAAATAGGATGACATTTTTAATACGGAACTAGGGTAGTAAAAGATGGATATGTTAATTGAAACGTTTTAGCCGCTATATATCATGTTACTATTGTCGTCTATATTATTTGATTTGTTGGTGTACAACCTATATAGAATGTGTATCGGGATACGTATAATATTGCGCTCTACCCGTATCGTTAAAAGTTTGTTTTGTTAAACGACACCACTAGAGCACAGTAGACACATATTGTTAAACTTCTACAAATCACCTAAATTGTAACAGGTAATATATATATATATATATATATATATATATATATATATATATATATATATATATATATACACACACACACACACACACATATTTATCCTATAACTTACCCATGATAACCATGTCATAAACTCATGTGATAATTTACTTTATTAACCCGGTTAATACTGGTATGCAAATCTGCAAGGTCTCGAGGTAATTTGTTGCTGTGGATGGGTCATTTGCTTACAAGCCAAAAAGACCCCTGTACCTTAGCGTAACGTTTTCAAAGATTTGTTTAAAATGCATGACGTCAAACTAATCTGTGCCAATCGTGATGACGTCATATTATCGATGGCAGCGACTTTAGTACTGTGATTTGCTAAAAAAAGTAATTAGAATGTTATTTTAGAAGTGTTATAGGATAAATAGAATTCGCTAGTCGTGTTTTTTAATATGTAAAATATCAACCTCGTCTAGTTAATCGGTATTAACATAGACTCGATTGATATTTTCCATATTAAAAAATATTCGTGACGAATCCTCTATATATATGAATAATTCCAATCTCTAAAAATCCCTTTATTATAAACCCTTGGATTGGTTAAATTCGTATCACGTGATGATAAAAACTGGCATTCATAGCACCATGAATCTCAGTTTAGCACTATTTTTGGCTATATAGCCGGAACTACTTTATGAATTATGTCAACAAAGGAATCCCCAAAGAAATTTCCTTGAGATTCTATTTTTAGACATCAAACAGTAATCGTCTGCCGTCAAACTTGTAAACATCTAAAAATCTTCACATATAAATTATACCATACAAAATAGGTCGCTTCAGACATTTTTTATTAAAGGTTAAAAGTTATTGAAATTACTTACGTTACATGTTTATAGTGAATTCAAAATCCCACAGCTAAAAATCTATTTTGTCGATCCCAAAAAAGTGTATAATTCCAATGGAATTTGGTCTTTTACAAAAGCAATTTCAAAAACAAAATTCAGTCAGTTCATGCCAACCATTAGCAGTAACGCGCATTCAACGGCATTGTAGTATGACGTACACAACACATAGCCATTTCGATCCAATCTTTAAACGAATCGGGGTTTTGAAACTAGGTATATCATGTACATGTCGGGACACAGGAACGAAGCTTCAATTCGAAGCTACAACAGAGAATGTTCTACTTTCCAAAAACGAAACATCAGCATGGCACTGTCAAATGTCACGAATACTTGTGTCGCACCACTTGAAGTCACACATGCCAAAACCATGCTGTGTTGCCACTTCCACAATTACAAGGCCAGTAAACACAGAAACTCGCGACACACCTGTTTCATCCATTTCCGGAAACATTGAAACCACTTTCTCCATGTCAAATCTATCAACACATGGAATTTTCACGCACTCAAACATTTTATAATTGTAATTTCAACGTCGTAATTGGTAAATCTGGACTAATCAAAAAATGGCGCCCATCCACAGTTCTTAGTTAAATATTCATACACCAACCGCTTCACATAAATTATACCATACAAAACAGATCGCTTCAGACATTTTTATTACAGGTTAAAAGTTATTAAAATTACTTACGTTATATGTTTCTAGTGAATTCAAAATGTTTCTAGTTGGTATTGATATTTAATGCAAAAAATTAATATGAATTGTATTAATGATTGTAACATTGTCATTCTCTCATTCGGCTATTGACGGAAAAAGCCGAAACCATCATAGGGATTCCGCTAATTTTGAGTATGAATTTCGTGTTAATAAAATGGTAAATAGTTGGAAAATAGAGTTCACTTTTTATTTTAAAGAGGTTTACATTAATGACATGGTTATGTGTTTGGAATTATAAGAATTGAACGTGAATATTTTTGAGTTTCATGCTAGTATGAAACGCAAAACCGCTTTACACACTTTAGTATGAATGGCTTCGCGCTAACGCGCTACGCCATTCATACAGTGTGTAAAGCGGTTTTGCGTTTCATACTAGCATGAAATTAAAAAAATTTCACGTTCAATTCTTAATTGACGTCACACATTTTAACTAAATCTTTGAAAAAGTTACGCTCAGATACACAGGCCTCGTTGGCTTGTAAGCAAATGGCCCATCTACAGCAACACATGACCTAGAGACCGTGTAAATTTGCATACCATTATTAACCGGGTTAATACACTAAATTATCACATTGTTTTATGACATGGATATAATAGGATATATATAGGATATATATGTATATATATATGTATATGTATATGTATATGTATATGTATATGTATATGTATATGTATATGTATATGTATATGTATATGTATATCTATATCTATACACACACACACACACACACACACACACACACACACACACACACACACACGTACAACTTATAAATATGCCAAATGGAATCCCAAATATTCTGCAGTTATAATACCTTTAGTATCATTTATTTTGATCAATATCTCTCAAACATTTAAAAATAAAAATAAAAATAACTCATGAATGCTGAACTTACCTGCATCTATACTTGGGTCGTTTTCAGTTAATCTAGTTAAATTACCGGTGGGAAATACGTAGTAAAAAATTAACGTAAACGTTGTGATCCACTTTATGAACAGTTTCCATGCGGCCGCCATGATGATGTTATAGAAAAAGAAAAATATTGACCAGTGTGTGCCCGTGCTCTATTTTCGCGTAACAGCTGTAGTCGTTTTTGATGGTCGGGGCGAAAACCGTCGCCAGCATGTTGGAATTTAAGCGTGAATTGATTATTGTTAATTTCTTGTGGGTTCTGACACGTGTGTAAGACGTGGCAAGGATATTGTACAATGAGGTTATATATGTCTCTCTCTCTCTCTCTCTCTCTCTCTCTCTCTCTCTCTCTCTCTCTCTCTCTCTCTCTCTCTCTCTCTGTCTCTCTGTCTCTCTCTCTCTTTCTCTCATTCTCTCTTCTCTCTCTTATTATCTCTATCTGTCTCTCTATTTCTCATTCTCCCCCTTTCTTTCATTATCTCTGTCTTTCGCTCTCTCTCCCTCCCTCATGCTCTCTCTTTCTCTCTCATTATCTCTCTCATTATCTCTCTCGTTCTCTCATGACATGAACGATAACTATTAAATAATAATAATATAATAATAATAATAATAATAATAATATTATTATTATTATTATAATTATTATTATTATTATTATTATTACTACTACTACTACTACTACTACTACTAATAATAACAACTATTATTATTACTACTAATAATAATTATACTACTACTAATTCTACAATTACTAATACTTATTCTACTACTACTACTACTACTACTACTACTACTACTACTACTACTACTACTACTACTACTTTCTACTACTACTACTACTTTTACTACTACTGCTACTGTTGCTGCTGCTTCCACTACAAAGAAAGAAGTGTTTTATTTAACGACGCACTCAACACATTTTATTTACGGTTATATGGTGTCAGACATATGGTTAAGGACTACATAGATTTTGAGAGGAAACCCGCTGTCGCCACTACATGGGCTACTCTTCCGATTGGCAGCAAGGGATCTTTTATTTGCACTTCCCACAGGCAGGATAGCACAAACCATGGCCTTTGTTGAACCAATTATGGATCACTGGTCGGTGCAAGTGGTTTACACCTACCCAATGAGCCTTGCGGAGCACTCACTCAGGGTTTGGAGTCGGTATCTGGATTAAAAATCCCATGCCTCGACTGGGATCCGAACCCAGTACCTACCAGCCTGTAGACCGATGGCCTGCCACGACGCCACCAAGGCCGGTCTTCCACTACAAATACTCGTTATAGTTTGGTCTTCGCTGTTATTATTCATGTCTCATTTCTCGACTAATTTCCCAACAATCAATTCACTAATTCATGTTTCGGTCATTCATTCAATGGATTATTCATTATTTCGTTCGATCGTTCATTCATTCATTCATCTTTCACTCATCCATTGATTATTTGGTTCATTTATTCATACTTTAATTAATTCATACATACCTTCATTCATTCATCCATCCATACATACATCAATCAATCAATTCATTCATACATACTTTAATTCATCCACCCATCCATCCATCCATCCATCCATTAATTAATTAAATCGTTCATTCATTCATTGGTTCGCTGATTCGTTCGTTCGATCGTTGTTTCTATTTACTGGTAATGCCGGTCCTATAAAAGCCGGTATCGACATGCGAACTCAGGACCCACCAGCCTAAAAGCCGATGGCTTAACCACTACACCACAAAGAACGGTAAATTTAAAACTACGCTCATGAAAAACACAACAACATGTTTTCTTTCTCATTTATTTATTCTAAAACAAAATACAAATCGCATTACAGTTTAGAATCTCTATTGTTTTATGTACAACTTATTAGAAAAATAAACATATTATCAGAATACACAACATCATATTAGTATATACATATTTTACATTAACAGTGTACAAAATATCATATTAGTACATAAATATATACTGTATTCAAAATACATTAACAATATAAAAAATTTAAAAAAAGATAAAAAAAACAAAAAACAAAGCTAAGCATGAAACTTGTAAGATACATGTAGATCTATGGCCAGATTTTTCGTTTATCTTCGTACGAGAGAGGTAATGAAGATAACAAGAGGTACTGCTTTCAACTAACAGCATGGTATCTTTTATATACACCATTCCACAGACATGATAGTACATACCAGTCGTAATATACATAGGATTGAATAATACCAACTTTATTGAATGACAAGCTATTGTATGATCATTATTATCTTTACAAAATCAATCACCGGCCTTCTCCACATTGCAATGAGCCTAAAACAAAAAAAACATCGTCATCTTTATCATTACCATCATCATCATCATCATCACTGATATCGTCGTCGTCATTGTAGTCATTATCATCATCATCATCATTTCCTTCATCATTGTCATTGTTATCATAATTATAGTTTTTTTTTTTATCGTCATCATCGTCATAAGAAAATACAAATATATTTCAAGTTTTCCATATGAATACATTATTTTTTGTTTATCAACAAAATTAAAAACAAACAAAACAAAACAAAACAAAAAAGAAGAAGAAGAGAGAAAAGAAATTCCATTTGTACCGAGGTAATAGTACGTTTTTCATAACACTGTACATACTGTACAAAAATTCTGATCTGTTTACTGAATTGTAACACATTCATGTATCATTTGTTTTGTGAATATTATGTCACACAATCCCTGTGCGTTATTTATGCCTCTCAGTATATATAAATGAAGTATATATAATATCTTATATTTCCAGTGCAATCAAAGTATGTAATATTTTTCAGATCACATACTTTAAAGATTGGATAACTTTGTAAATTAGATATAAATTAATACATTTAAGCCAACGTACTACGGTGACACTCCAAAACTGACGTATGCATTCATTACCATCAAACAAAAACATTCCAATAGCAACTTTACACTGAAAGCTGTCCAACGTCAGAAAACAGAAAACGTTAAGGGGAAATGATACTATTCGGTCAAAATGTAGAATTCATTACAATTTCTTGAAATGTTCTCATATTATAAAGATATTCTTATATTACTGCAATGTCAAAAAAAAAAAAAAAAAAAAAAAAAAAAAAAAATTATCAAAATAAAAATCCAAAAGAAATCATAGGTCACCGGACAAACATATGTATCAAAAACATATAGTCTATGTAGGAGGACAGTATTTTGTTACGTCACTGTGTATGTTGAAATAATAATATATTTATCCTGCAACCAAAGTTTCTATTGACAGAATATGCTGACGGGTAAAGCAAAGTCATATCCTGCTACTAGCAGGTTCGTATCTTAGTACCGGCACACTCTAACTGCTACTAGCGGGGTCGTATCTTAGTACCGGCACACTCGAACTGCTACTAGCGGGTTCGTATCTTAGTACCGACACACTCGAACTGCTACTAGCGGGGTCGTATCTTAGTACCGGCACACTCGAACTGCTACTAGCGGGGTCGTATCTTAGTACCGGCACACTCGAACTGCTACTAGCAGGATTTGACTTTTAACTGGTAGTCTTGATACGAGATAACCCTGTTTTATTAATTTAACTACAGAGGGAGCAACAAGAAAATAGTCAGAGTTATCTCATTAAAGCAAGACTATACCAGTCCATAAAACCAAAATGGCGTCAATAACGCAGCAAGCGTCGCTTTCTTACTATGGTATGTATTACAGTTTATTTTTTTTTTCTAAATCGAATATTTGTTTTATTGTACACAAAAAATGTCATGTTTTGTTATTTCCAAAACACTTTTACTTTTCTTCTTATGTCAAACCAAACTGAAATTATTTACAAAAATCATTTTTATAAAAGGATGGGATGGACTATAGACCACTAATAATACTTTAGCACCCCGCTACTACCCCATCCCACCACGATACATAATGGAAACGTGGAACTTAGTGCATTATGCAAACATAATAATAATTTAAAAAATAAGGATTGTTTTTGCAAGATTTTGTCGTCTCCCCCCCCCCCCCCCCCCACACACACACACACATTCTAGAATGTGGTGCCCTAGGCCTGGGCCTTATCGGCATGTGTGCCAATACGGCTCTACCTTCATTGAAACTCAATTTGTGAGGAAAAAAAATCAAAACAAAAATCAAAGAATAAGTTTATTCCCAACGATTAACAGGTTTTCAACATAATTATCACATCGTAACAACACCTGGCCGATGTCAGTTAAATCCTGGCTTAAAGTTTAAGGCTGCAACGTACATTCAGTACATTTTAATATTTATTATCTAAATTAGATTTTTCAGTTTATATCTTTTACAGTGATGTTTCAAGCGTTGATTGCTGTTAGCTATCTTTTAAAAAGACGCTTCTAAGCTGTTTTGAGAATAGCGATTGTAGTTAAAATGGCGACGAGATAATGAATGGATGGTTGGATGGATGG
>NC_054713.1:8988964-8996464 GCF_016097555.1 Gigantopelta aegis | reverse complement strand
GGGATCGCACCCCCCTCTTGCATCCCCACAAAGTTTATTCCATCCCTCTTGCATCGCCATAAAGAAGACTGCCATTCCCAGATTAGTTTACTAAAGCATGCGCTGTTCTACATTTAGTCTCTGTACTACTGCATCATATTTTACTTTAGAGACAATGCAAGTCAAGCAGCATACCTTGGCTGTTCTAGTATCTTATTTTCAACCCTGTATTAAAAATGAGATTTAATATGTATAATTTAATGGTACTTTGTAAAGAATTTTTTTTATTTATACTGGATTTCTTTTTCAACTTTTATTGAGGCAAACGGACTAAATACGGTGAGCACGTGGTCATTATTCAACAAAAAACATTGATTTTGGCTGTGCAGTTAAATTTCACTGTGATAATTGGAGGGCTAGTTGAATTTGAGAAGGGCCAGTAAGATTTTTCGTCAACTAGCCCTGCTGGCGACCATGATTTTCATGTTAATTTTCTACCCTGCTAGCGTACACTCCATATGCCTTGAAATTAGCGCTGTGGAATTCATAGTAGTACATATCTATTTGTCATTGGTACTGAACAAAAACTATATTAATGTACTATTGTTGAAAGGGACTGCCCTGAGTGTGCCACAATGTAAGATGAATCTCAGCTCCATTGGGCATGATCGGAAATATTTGTAAATTCCTAATCCAGAGTTCAACCAGTAAACGTTTCGCAAACGTACGTTCGTGATCTATTTGATTAAACCAGTTTTTCTGCTCGGTCTGGCTGAACTCGATCCAGCATTAAAGCAAGTTCCAACTAGGCCATTGCACCCTGTTGACTGTTCATAAAGCACGTGCATTGCAGGGACCACTGGGGAGAGAGAGAGAGAGAGAGAGAGAGAGAGAGAGAGAGAGAGAGAGAGAGAGAGAGAGAGAGAGAGAGAGAGAGAGAGAGAGAGAGAGAGAGAGAGAGAGAGATATGTTGATCACGGGCAAGTTCCAACTAACAAATTCCAACTAGGTCATTGCACTCTTTTGACTGTTCATCAATCTAATTAAAATTAGCTCCACTATTACATGTGGATCTAACAGCAGCCAGTTGGAGCTCATGTCCACCAATCAAAACCTTACTTGCAGAATCATGCCAGTGATTTGAAAATAATTTGAAAACATCCCGAATTATCCTGAGGGTATACGACATGTTTCATGTGAATTACGAATGCCTTATTTAGACCAGTAAAACTAATTTTAATCAGATTGCTAACAACATTGCGTAGTCTCCAGTGTCCATGTAACATTTCGTCTGTAAATAATAATTTAAATATTGACCGAGAGAGAGAGAGAGAGAGAGAGAGAGAGAGAGAGAGAGAGAGAGAGAGAGAGAGAGAGAGAGAGAGAGAGAGAGAGAGAGAGAGAGAGAGATGTTAGTGGCATAATTCAACAAACCAAACTTTACTGATTTACTTGAGTTTGAAAGGGGGGATTCGGTCTAGGTGACAGATTTCCAAACAGATGCCGTAATTAAAGAAAATTATTTAAATTCTGTATCGCATTAAATATATTCTGACACTTTGATGTAATATAATTAACAGATAAAGATTGAACTGGCATGTCAGCGCGGACTGACTACGCTGTATATGATGAATTGTCATCCAACTCCATTGTTCTTTCAAGATCGTGCACGTGTCATTCGCGTGTTAACTGTTAGGCCACTTTCAGTCAACCAATACCGCCACGGGTATAAACGAATCGTACAGCTTATTGGCATAAAACACAAATAAACTCATCATTCAAATTTACTTACATGTTAACGGTAAAATTGCAGTGGAAAATGACGTGGACACTATTTTCCCGCGGTACCGTTTTTGCCGTGGTCATTTTCTTAATTGCAGGGGTTGTGGACATCCCTCCTCCCCCCCCGAGAACGAAACTGTCTAATTATTTGTCCTATTCTATATAAAGATAAACCACAACCCCCCACCCCCACCCCCCGCTAGAGACTGTGCCCACCCCACTTCAGATATCGTTACTAGGCGCCTGTACATATCTATGTTAAGAATATGTGACAGTATGAGCGGCCCTACGTGCATATAACTGAAGAATTGTAACGGGTTTCCTCAAAAACTTTGTATAAGAATTATGAAATATTTGACATTCCATAGCTGATGATTAATAGATTAATAAATCAATTGATTTTAGTTTGTTTCGTTAAACAAGAAACAACAACAAAAAAAGAAAGAAAAAACAAAGAAAAGAAGAAAAAACAAAAAGGAGAAAAACTTTAACTTTTAACGTTTTACAACTCACCAAATGCAGGCGTTTGCAATAAGATGTTGGATGCACTTTCGTTTTGTCCGTCTTCTAACTTTTTTTGAACCTCTATGGGTCTGTTGTAGTCCTTTATAGGATCTGTTCACTGTTACAAGCGAATGTGATTGGCGCGTTTTGTTGCCATTAGCAACATTTTCCTGTACGTCTCCCCGTAACTAGATGCAACTAGATTGACGAAGTGGAACCACTGCCTTCCTACAATCTGTGGTCCATCCCTTTCTTTCAGGATTGACCCACTGAAAGCAAGACGAAAACACATGTACCATATTTGACATACACTGTAGGTGGACACAGATTTCACCAAATAAAACTCCATTGATGACAGCAGTAACATATGTGACATACACTGTAGGTGGACACAGATTTCACCAAATAAAACTCCATTGATGACCGCAGTAACATATGTGACATACACTGTAGGTGGACACAGATTTCACCAAATAAAACTCCATTGATGACAGCAGTAACATATTTGGTAAACACTGTAGGTGGACACAGATTTCACCAAATAAACCTCCATTGATGACGGCAGTAACATATTTGGCATACACTGTAGGTGGCAACAGATTTCACCAAATAAAACTCCATTGATGACAGCAGTAACATATTTGGCATACGCTGTAGGTGGCTACATATTACACCAAATACAACACCACTGACAACAGCAGTAACGTATGTGGCATACACTGTAGGTGGACACAGATACATCACCACTGACAACAGGAGTAACTTACATGTATGTAACATACACTGTAGGTGGCTACACATTACACCAAATACAACGCCATTGACAACAGGAGTAACTTATGTAACATACACTGTAGGTGGCTACTTATTACACCAAATACAACGACATTGACAACAGTAACATATGTGGCAAACACTGTAGGTGGACACAGATACAACACCATTGACAACAGGAGTAACTTATGTAACATACACTGTAGGTGGCTACAGATTATACCAAATACAACGCCACTGACGACAGTAATATATGTGGCAAACACTGTAGGTGGACACAGCTACAACACCATTGACAACAGGAGTAACTTATGTAACATACACTGTAGGTGGCTACACATTATACCAAATACAACGACATTGACGACAACAGTAACAAATGTGGCAAACACTGTAGGTGGACACAGATACAACACCATTGACAACAGGAGTAACTTATGTAACATACACTGTAGGTGGCTACACATTATACCAAATACAACGCCACTGACGACAGTAATATATGTGGCAAACACTGTAGGTGGACACAGCTACAACACCATTGACAACAGGAGTAACTTATGTAACATACACTGTAGGTGGCTACACATTATACCAAATACAACGACATTGACGACAACAGTAACATATGTGGCAAACACTGTAGGTGGACACAGATACAACACCATTGACAACAGGAGTAACTTATGTAACATACACTGTAGGTGGCTACACATTATACCAAATACAACGTCATTGACGACAGTAATATATGTGGCAAACACTGTAGGTGGACACAGCTACAACACCATTGACAACAGGAGTAACTTATGTAACATACACTGTAGGTGGCTACATATTACACCAAATACAACGCCATTGACGACAGTAATATATGTGGCAAACACTGTAGGTGGACACAGATACATCACCATTGACAACAGGAGTAACTTATGTAACATACACTGTAGGTGGCTACACATTATACCAAATACAACGCCATTGACGACAGTAATATATGTGGCAAACACTGTAGGTGGACACAGATACATCACCATTGACAACAAAAGTAACTTATGTAACATACACTGTAGGTGGCTACATATTACACCAAATACAACACCACTGACGACAGTAATATAGGCCTACATGTATGTGGCAAACACTGTAGGTGGACACAGCTACAACACCATTGACAACAGGAGTAACTTATGTAACATACACTGTAGGTGGCTACATATTACACCAAATACAACGCCATTGACGACAGTAATATATGTGGCAAACACTGTAGGTGAACACAGATACAACAACTTATGTAACATGCTACAGGAAACCCGCTACTTTTTTCCCCATTAGTAGCAAGGGATCTTTTATATGCACCACCCCAGAAACAGGATAGCACATACCACGGCAAGTAGGGCCTACCTCTTGGTACGATTTATATAAGTTTTTGTGTCAAAATCCCCTGCGCGTGCTGTAACCTTACCGTGGTGCAGAGATGTAACATTCTCTTTGAGAATGGCCAATACAGCACAAATCCCCTTGTTTTCTTCGAGATACAATTGAGGTTTTGAGTAAAAGTCAGTATCTATTTGTGATATTTGTATTTTTGCACAGTTTTTTACACTGTTTTTATTTAAATCTTGAATTTGTATATTGATGTTGATCATCACTTTATTTGTTTGCATTACCATAGTTTGACACCCAATAGACGATGTAATTTTCGTGCTGGGGTGTCGTTAAACACTCATTCATTCATTCATTCATTTATGCCTCAGTTTGGGCAAGTTTAAAAACAATTATTAAAATTGGAATGATAGGCGACAGAACAAAGTTATCTTCCCATATGGCAATATATTCGCGCAAGTAGTTTACTGTTTGACTGTGATTAACTCATTGCAGACAGCTTTGGAGCGATAAATATTAGACTGAAGTTGACAAGTCGGAGCATGTAATTTGAAAACGTGTTAACATTGAAGACGTTGTTTTTTTGTTGTAATTCCACAAAATGTAGTATTTTATTTGTGTAAAATGGGTGTACTCCAGCCAGATTTAGTGGATGTGTTTGTTTAAACCAATATCCTGGGAGAGAGAGCTGGACAACAGGGGTATAAATGAATGAATGAACGATTGTAAGCAATGTAAAGTGTTCAGGAGAAATATGATAATCATATTTAGTTTTGCTCATTCTCATTTGTACTCTTCCCATAGTCCAGTAGTTTACATATCAGTGTAATTTATTGGCAATCTATTTGCACACATACGCGCAATTTGGCAGTGTACTCGTCTTTGGCGAGTTTCGAACCAGTACATCCAGAATAACCTCAGCTTCTTCGTCCTTTTCAATCTTTCACCCTCATCCAGACACTCCCCTCAATGTTTTTTCACGGCAGTATCTATACAATGCAGGCTAATAACTGTTTTATCTCAACTTTCTTAAAAAGAACTAGGTTCTACCCGAGATCACTGACTTTAGCGTATAATGCACTGGAGACACAGGCGAGACCTTATGCCACCACTAGGATGCAACCAAACAAAGACCAATCTGCTTTTATGGTGATCACTCTCCCTCTTGCTTTTACTTCTTGTTTTATATATACATATTGCTAAACATCTTCATCGTGTTTGTTTTCATCAGGTTTTGGAATTGGTTTGCTGGTGGGTCTTTTTCTAGTCTCTCACACTTAAAGACTTTCATGAGTCTAAATGTGGTGATATCTCTGCAAACTACACCTGCAGTAGAAATGCTGATGAGGTATTACGTGTTTTTGTGTGTGAATGGACCTATACTTTGATGACGAAAACAACTGCCGATACTGATTTTTTGTCTTTTTATTTTCTTGGTCAGTAAGTATGGTGGGATTTTAATTTGTTACCTTTTAACTGACCTAGGGATGCACTGCTGGGTTCAGCTGTTAATAATACTGTTTGATAACTCCAAGTTTCAGGTTCTGCCTCCAGGAGTCTGAGTACCCCGATCCACCTAAAATGGTTGTTGCTAGACATCTGCACTGAGAAGTGGCCCATGTTTCAAGCTTCATGCTTATCAGGATTCGTCTCTGGAAATTTCGTCTTCAGAACAACGTTTGGGGTTAGGTACCTGGCATAGTTGATCTTATCATAGGCAAAACATCATTAGATCATAGTTCTTATTGCATTAAGGTGCACATTCCAGTTCCCTATACGAAAAGCATACAGAAGGACAAGTACATGCATTATATCATCTAGCATGTGTATGTAGGACATCCAGTATGCAGACAACTCTCCATTGTTGTGAATTAGGTGTTCTGTGAAATATATTCACATTTTTATCAGCTTACCTAAGAGTAGACTTCACAAGACACTATTGAATTTCTGTTCAAATCGGCGACCAAGCTAAGAATATTGATCAAATCACTGCTGCCTTAAACATTGTCCGTCACCCAGATTGTAAATTCCCCTTACAGTACTAATTTCGTAATGGTTTCTTAGACGTACTTATGCACCCTGACAGCGTGATTAAATATATTATTGCAGTGTTTACAATCATGGACCCCAGGTTTGGACACCTTAGTGATGGACACCTTAGAAGAATGTTTAAAACGTGCTAAATTATTTCAGTAGCTTTTACAAAAACACCACAAAAACACCACACAAAACAACAACAACAAAAAACAAACAAAACAAACAAAACAAACAACGTTTGATCCATAACTATCATAATTTTTCAACAAGTAGTGTCTCCGTGATTAGTTCTGACTGCTTGTAGCTGGTGCATTGAGAAGGGCAGATATCTAACATCTGAACTTGGCATTTGGTTGATGTTAAACCTGGTCCACCTTGGGATTCGCCGACCCTCTAAACATGTTTGCCCTTCAAGAATCTACAACAGGTTCGTTCGTTCTTCTTACAGGCAACTTTAGCAGCTTCCTTGGTTATCTAGATTATGGTTCTCACTGGTGAGATGAAGCCATGGGTTCATACGTGCACCGGCTACATAGATTTCCAATTTTGACATGCTATATTTACTTGAACCTACTTTATTTACTGTGTTATACGCGTAACCACTTGGTAAAAGACAAAACAGCACACATATATGCATATTTATATGAGTTACGCCCTTCAGATGGTACTTCAGTGTACACCATAATGTGTTTTTTATTGGTGCTCAATGTTAACAGATATCTGCTTTATGTTCTGAATAGTATTGATGCAATTAAACTCTCTAGTCCCCAATATGGCGGATCCGTATGTTAAGATGGGCTGCACCAAATTGTTACACAAAGTATTCAAAAATATAGCATGGCATACAGCAGACAGATTTAAGTTTACTGATAATAGTACTAAAAGCTCTGCTGGCAGATTTAGCCATTTCATTTGCAAAGTCTAAATTTCCATGGTGCCAAATCCTCAGATATATTTGTATGCATAAGTATATTCAATATTACTATCTCAACATGTAAAAAATAACCTGTGGCATACAATAGCAACTGATGGAGT
>NC_054713.1:8818964-8986464 GCF_016097555.1 Gigantopelta aegis | reverse complement strand
CCAGAGAAAAAATCGACTCTTTGGTTGCTCGTATAATATTAGTATTGCATGACACTCAGACACGGGCGTGGGAAGGTGCCAAAAAGAGTGGGGGGATGGGAAGCACACACACACACACACACACACACACACACACACACACACACACACACACACACATATGTATCTTCTTCTTCTTCTTCTTCTCGTTCTTCGTTAGTCAAATCATCAGACCAGTGATTCCCACAAAAGAGGCGGTGTTCATTAGTTAAGTGACTGTTCCATGCAGTTTTGTGGCGAGTGTTGTTGTGTTTGGCCATAGTGATAGTCAAATACATGTATAAATAAATAAATATATAAATATACAAGTATATGGTATATATAAACATCTCTGCTGCTACAAATTGGTGAGGGGGGGGGGGGGGGGCACATGCCCCCATTGCCGGCCCGCTTCCTACTTTAATGCATCAATTGGTCTGAATTGCATGTACCCTACTAAGTAGAGAACATTTTAATCTTTAGTTGGCAGACGTCAGATTACCAGTTAACTAATTCTTACTGTACATGTAAACAGAAATGTAAAAACTGTTTTGTTACAAACTTGAAATTGTAGCACTGTGAAAGAGGAATAAACTAAATTTTACGTTTCAATAATTTCTTAAACAGACAGACACGGATAATGTATTAACGTCTCACCGTGTGTACATCACATATTACATACAAAATAAAACAAACATAAACATACATTAAGTAAATTCCTTATAACATTGTGAGAGACAAAACACTATAGTTAAATAATACAAGTATGTACAATAAAAATAATAATGGAAACAACATGGTGTATATAAAAAGTATCTACGTTTGAAATAACCCCCCCCCCCCCAACCCCCCAAACCAGGTAATAACAGAATTCAATATAACATAACTAAGCATGTTAATATAAATTAAAACGACCAGTTTCTTAAAAAAAGGAATGAAGGAAATGTTTTATTTAACGACGCACTCAACCCATTTTATCTACGGTTATATGGCGTCAGACACACAAATATTGAGAGAGGAAACCTGCTGTCGCCACTTCATGGGCTACTCTTTTTAATTAGCAGCAAGGGATATTTTATATGCACCATCCCACAGACAGGATAACACATACCACGGCCTTTGATATACCAGTCGTGGTGTACTGGCTGGAGCGCGTAAAAATATGAGTTTCAGATTGGTTATCACATACAGAACAAAACTCCTGATCCGCCGACATACTCTCACATCGGCGGGTCTCTAACCGAATAGTAGCAACACCACTCCTATATCGACGTGAAGGTGAGACTGTACGGTTACTAGGTTAGGCCCTACTGCGGGAAAGAACATTTATCGATTTTTTGTAAACAAAAGAAGAAAGAAATGTTATATTTAACGATGCACTCGACACATTTTATTTACGGTTATATGGCGTGAAACATATGGTTAAGGACCGCACAGATAATGAGCGAGGAAACCCGCTGTCACTACTTCCTGGGCTACTCTTTTCGATTAGCAGCAAGGGATCTTATATATGCACCATCCCACAGACAGGGTAGTACATACCACGGCCTTTGATATACCAGTCGTGGTAGTAATTTACACTACATATATTTTATAATTTTACGCAAAATGTAGTATATGGTAGCTTAAAATATTATTTTATTGATATCTTGATATATATTATCTAGCATATCCAGTGTAATCAAAGTATGTGATATTGTTCAAATCACATACTTTCGGAAGTAGACAACTTTGCAAATTAGATGTAAATTAATCGAGGTCATGGCACTACGTCTATGGACATTTAAGCAAATGTACTACTGTGACACTCCATAACTGACATATGCATTCAGTCATCATTCAAAACCCGTTAAATTTGTTCCATCAATAGTAAGAGATATTTTATATGCACAGTCCCATAAACATAACAACACATACCACGGACGTTGATATAGCAGTCGTGGTGCTCTGGTTGGGACGAGAAATAGCCCAATGGGTCACAGACAGGAATCGATCGACCGCGCATCAAGCGAGCGCTTTACCATTAGACTGCATTTAGTGTAATATTTTATGATTATTTTTGTAATTATTATTATTTTCTAATTCAGGTATTCCATAGATTAACTAAATTTACATTAATGTTTATTATTGCATGAACGAGAAAAGATACGAATAAAGTTATGAAACGAGTTTGAGAATTGTTTTCTTTGTTTTCGGGACGATTGGTATAAAACATTTTCTAAACTCCTTCAAAACCTTTTATGTGGCACTTTTTGTGTGGCACTTATTTAAATATGATAATTGATTTACTATCCATAATTTTTGTGACGGTACATGCTCTTAAATTTGTTTCGCCTGTGGCGATTTTAATTGTGTTAGAGGGCCGTGTGCAGTTTCATTGCACTTAAGCCCAGATGGGCAACTTGTTACGTAATATTTCTGCGCGACGGTCCTCGATCGGTACGCCTAATACACACCCAGCCAGGTGCGGAGGCCATGTGGCTAGTAGTTACGTAATATTTCCGGTAGTGCTGTTTATGGCCAGGAGATTGCTCGCGGTTGACGACAGCCAGACTGACGATCAGAGAGAAATATACCAACTCTAGTAGAGGTAGAATATGAGATGATACGTGAGGTACCGCCTTGTACCCCCAGGCGTATTCTGATTTATAATAAATAGCTAGAATTTAGAGATATCTAGGAGAACGAAAAGGACGGCTCCCAGGGAACGTAGTCCGTTGGACTTTGGTAAATATTTTTATTTCTGCTCTGTGTATAACCTTGATGTGATTGATGTGACTTTAAATATTTTGATACTGTATTATACCAATATTCTTTAGACAGTGTCTTCGGTCATCTGACGAAGTAAATCGTAGACTTTTTGTTCTAACATTATACGAGTATTTGGTAATATAAAGCTTAGCCAGTTATCCTAGACGACCTAGGTAAACTGTAGGTTATTGTCTTTATTGTGATAGGTACCAATATTAATTCTGTGTCACAAGGTTACTCAATGAGTAGTTAGGGTTAATTAAAAATTAACCCGTTAGGAATAGAGCTGTAATTCCTTTATTAATTAAGTTCCCCTGGAAGCGTTCCTAAATTATCACACGTTACTGAACGAGTAGTAAGGGTTAATTAAAAATTAACCAGTTAGGAATGGTGTTGTAATTCCTTTATTAGTTAACTTCTCCTGGAAGCGTTTCTCAATTATCACACGTGTGGGTGTGGTGTAACGGTGAAGTGATTCGCATGTTGTGTAACTAGACACCTAGAGATTAACTAATTAAGTGATCAATTCTGGGTTGTTATTATTGCTGTTATTAATTAACTACTACGGCTGTACATTTGTCAGCGTAGATTAATACAGATTCCAAAGTGTATTGTGTTTTTGTTGTGTTTCTAGAGAACTAACGTGCTATATTAATATATACTTTATATAAGATCGTATCTCTGATCATACCTAAAGACGAGCCATACTAGGGTTTAACAGCCTGTTACAGAGAGATCTAATAGATATACAGTTAGGAGAGATATTTTGATAATCGTGTTTTATTCAGTTACGGGTATTATAGAATCCCCGTGACAGGAGTAGAAAATTGGGGCGCTCGTCCCGGATCTGAAACGGGACATGCATATTTAAAAAAGTATTGTTTGTAAATGGGGGCTTTATAAATTATTTTTACAAATTTACCAGAAGTAGCACGTTGTTCACTAGAAAATTAATTAATAATAAGTGCGTCATATCTAAACATGGATAAGAATTTGCTGGATAGGCCTACGCTCAGTGTAGTGGAGATTAAGCGAGCACGTAAGGCCGAGTTAGTTGAAATCGCGGGTGAGCGAGAAATTGATTTAACATCAGCTAAAACCTTGGGTGATATAAAGACAATTATTATCCAGGAAGTTTTTGGTGATAGGCCTGTTATGGAAGACAGTGAGATTGTTCCAGAGATAGAGATAAATGAGTTAAGTGTGGAACAACAATTAGCTTTTAAAAAGCTTGAGTACGAAAGAGAAGAGAAAGAGAGAGAAAGAGAAGAACGTGCATTAGATAGAGAGAGAGAGAGAGAGAGAGAAAGAGAAGATAGGGATAGAGAGAGAGAGAAAGAGAAGAGAGAGATAGAGAAGATAGACATAGAGATAGAGAGAAAGAAGATAGAGATAGAGAAGATAGAGATAGGGATAGAGAAAGGGAGAGAGAGAGAAGAGAGGGATAGAGAGAGAGAGAGAGAGAAAGAGAAGATAGGGATAGAGAGAAAGAAGAAAGGAATAGAGAATTCCAGTTAGAAAAATTAAAAGTGGAACATGAGTTAAAGTTGAATACTGAAGAAGTTAGACGTGAAGCCGGAAATGGGTTTAACATGTCGGAGGCTTATAGATCAGTGCCTGTATTTGACGATCAGGAGGTAGACATGTTCTTCCAACGTTTTGAACGGGCCGCTAAGCAGCTAAATTGGCCGCAGTCTAAGTGGACATTGTTAGCCGTGTCTAAGTTTAAGGGGAAGGCTAGTATAGCTTATAATTCAATGAGTGATGAGCGAGCAAGTCAGTACGACTTAGTTAAGGCTGCAGTGTTGAGGGCTTATGAATTACGACCTGAGGATTATCGTTTACGGTATAGCGAGTTGAGAAAAACGCAGGGTCAGTCTTATAGTGAGTTTGTGGCTAAGAAGGCAGGGATGTTTGATAAATGGGTTGTTTCTCATCAGGTAGAGTCATATACCGAGTTACGGGAGTTGTTGATCTTACAGGACATTAAAAATGGATTACCAGTTAGCTTACGTATTCATTTAGAGGATCGTGATGTCAAAAAGATAGAGGAGGCAGGCATAGTGGCAGATGATTACGTGTTAATACACAAAGCTCAGGCAGTACCGGGTAGCTCTTTACAACAGGGTGATAAGAAGAAATTTCAGCCAGGTTTTTCCCGGGAAAGTAACTATCGGGGAGAGTCATCTAGTTGGTCAGCTAGTCAGGCAAGGAATGCACCTGGTGGGCAAAGTAAGGATAGGCCTGCATTATCAGCCAATGCACGAACATTTCGTCCACATTGCAGTTACTGTAAAAAGGATAACCATCTTATCGGAGACTGTTTTAAAAGGAAACGCGATAATGCGCAAGTAGTCGGTTTAGTGAGGTCAGCTCCGTTAGCGAGAGAGTTAATGGTTAGTCCCATGGCAGAGAAAGTAAACCCGTATGTGTCCACTGGTATGGTTTGTGATGTGAAACAAGAATTGAGTCCTAAGGCTATATCAATCTATAGAGATACCGGGTGTAGTCAGAGTTTGATCACGCAAGAGAGTTTAGATGGTATTGAAAATTCAGACATAGGACGTAGTTTGGTTTTAACCTCGGTTACTGGAGAAAATATGGTTGTCAGGTTACATAAGGTTTTCTTGTGTTCGAAGTTTGTGACGGGACCAGTCATTATGGGTGTTGTGAAGGACTTGCCTGTTGAAAACATAGGAGTTTTGTTGGGAAATGATTTGACTAGTCAGTGTTGTCAGCCGAAATGTGACCAACTGTTAATTAAAGACAGCACGTTACCAATAGAAGAGTGTGAGGTTGATGAGATTAAATATCCTGCGTGTGTAATGACTAGGGATATGACCCGTAGGTTAGCACAAGACGCAGAGGATATTTGTGATTTGTCTGATACGTGTGTGAGCCATGAAATTGGAGTGGATGAGGTTATCAGTAAAATTGTAGACAAGTCAACTGAGGAATTAAATGTGGTGGGACCTGTTGATCTCTCGCAGAGGGGAATTGAACCAGTTGTGTTTGATAGAGGGGATTCACCTTGTAATAGACAAGAGTTAGTTCTAGAGCAGGGGGCTGATCCAAATTTGTTGGCAAATCGCACTACCTTGTTAACTGTGGACAAGGGAGTATTAATGAATAAGAGAGTTAGAGATAGAAAGGATAGGAAGCAACTGAGCCAAGCTCAGAATAAAATAAAATCAGTGTTTGATAGGAAGGCTAGGAGTCCAGAATTTAAACCAGGGGATAAGGTGCTGCTGTACCTTCCCATTAAACGGGGTTCATTACAGAACAGGTATTTCGGGCCCTATGTTGTGCACAAACGGGTTAATGAGACAGGGTATATGATAAACACTCCTGATAGGGTTAGGAAAAGTAGGTATTGTCACATCAATTTGCTAAAAGGTTACTTTGACAGACTGCCGATAGTTCCAGAGAGACCGGTCCAAATTGAGAGACACTCAATTTCCTGTGATGACGTCAAGACTGCAGAGGTCAAGTTGGCCAACGGCCAGATTCTAGCAGACTTGAACCCCCAGCGAGCAAAGCTGACTACATTGATACAAGACAATGTTTCCATTTGTCGGGACCTTCCAACGGTTACCAATACCTTAAGCCAAGATGTGCGCTTGGAACCCAACGCTACACCGCGTCGACAGTATGCCTATCGGAGAAAACCTGGAAAAACGTGCGACGCTGAGAAAGAAGGAAACGAAGTTCCATTGGTCAGGTGAATGCGAGAAGTCATTCAACCGTCTCAAGCAGAGGCGCTACTCGTCTCCCGTGATGGCAGCACCAGACTACCGAATGCCGTTCAAGCTAGCTGTGGGTGCCAGTGACGTGGGTGCTGGAGCTGTGCTGTTCCAAGAAGACGAAGACGGACTGGACCATCCTAATGAAAGCTTCCAACCAGAGAGTTTTGAGAAGGAGTCTTCTCCTGCAAGAATACCCAATTACCATTGGACATATCAAGGGCACATCCAATGTAATCGCTGATGCCCTGTCCCGAAGTTGAACGTTATGATAATGTGTTGACATTCTTGATTTCTGTGTTGTTTATATATATTTTATTTGTATACCAGGGACTCAGAGACTCAGTGTGATTACTGGTAGTCACCTTATTATTACATGTGTTATAAATGCCCGTATGCGTCGGTTAACGCACCTTTTTGTTTTAATGTAGTATATTTCCCTATTCCTAGAGTAGAGGAAATATCCTTTTTGAGGTGGGGGGGGGGGGGGGGTGTGACGGTACATGCTCTTAAATTTGTTTCGCCTGTGGCGATTTTAATTGTGTTAGAGGGCCGTGTGCAGTTTCATTGCACTTAAACCCAGATGGGCAACTTGTTACGTAATATTTCTGCGCGACGGTCCTCGATCGGTACGCCTAAAACACAACTAGCCAGGTGCGGAGCCCATGTGGCTAGTAGTTACGTAATATCTCCGGTAGTGCTGTTTATGGCCAGGAGATTGCTCGCGGTTGACGACAGCCAGACTGACGATCAGAGAGAAATATACGGACTCTAGTAGAGGTAGAATATGAGATGATACGTGAGGTACCGCCTTGTATCCCCAGGCGTATTCTGATTTATAATAAATAGCTAGAATTTAGAGATATCTAGGAGAACGAAAAGGACGGCTCCCAGGGAACGTAGTCCGTTGGACTTTGGTAAATATTTTTATTTCTGCTCTGTGTATAACCTTGATGTGATTGATGTGACTTTAAATATTTTGATACTGTATTATACCAATATTCTTTAGACAGTGTCTTCGGTCATCTGACGAAGTAAATCGTAGACTTTTTGTTCTAACATTATATGAGTATTTGGTAATATAAAGCTTAGCCAGTCATCCTAGACGACCTAGGTAAACTGTAGGTTATTGTCTTTATTGTGATAGGTACCAATATTAATTCTGTGTCACAAGGTTACTGAATGAGTAGTTAGGGTTAATTAAAAATTAACCCGTTAGGAATAGAGCTGTAATTCCTTTATTAATTAAGTTCCCCTGGAAGCGTTCCTAAATTATCACACGTTACTGAACGAGTAGTAAGGGTTAATTAAAAATTAACCAGTTAGGAATGGTGTTGTAATTCCTTTATTAATTAACTTCTCCTGGAAGCGTTTCTCAATTATCACACGTGTGGGTGTGGTGTAACGGTGAAGTGATTCGCATGTTGTGTAACTAGACACCTAGAGATTAACTAATTAAGTGATCAGTTCTGGGTTGTTATTATTGCTGTTATTAATTAACTACTACGGCTGTACATTTGTCAGCGTAGATTAATACAGATTCCAAAGTGTATTGTGTTTTTGTTGTGTTTCTAGAGAACTAACGTGCTATATTAATATATACTTTATATAAGATCGTATCTCTGATCATACCTAGAGACGAGCCATACTAGGGTTTAACAGCCTGTTACAGAGAGATCTAATAGATATACAGTTAGGAGAGATATTTTGATAATCGTGTTTTATTCAGTTACGGGTATTATAGAATCCCCGTGACAATTTGTAATTGGTACTGGGTACGTTTTGACCAAATATGGGGACGTGCAACAACAAACAAAAACCAATCCTGTAGAAAATAAATTGTAATTGTAAAAACAATTTTATTAGTTTTATCGTATATAAATAAGGCGTATTTTAATCACAATATGGATACGTTGTAGTTGGTATGTTTTCGTAAGTACGTTTTGATGTGGGAAGGTTTTGACAGAAAATGGGTATTTTTAGACACAGGTACGCTATCTACGGCTTCTGTGTGCATAGCCAATAATGAACGGAAGTAAGCTTTCCGGAAGCGAAAATTTATCGTTGGTAGGCAACGGGATAGTGTTTTATCATGGCGGAAGTCGATAGTTTTCTACATTGGGAGACGTGATGCCTGCGAAAAAGAAAGGTAAAGGAAAGAAGAAGGGAAAGAAGTCTGGAAAAAAGAAATGCACGCCAGAAAAACCAGTCGATCCTCTGGCACCAGATCACATCGTCCCTCCGCCGAAACCTGGAGAAAAGGTTGAACTCTTTCAAGTCTTTGCCTTTGCTATAATTCGTCCCAGACTCCCACAAGGAAACGTCTTTTTTATACAATGAATTTTACTACAATTTATTTATTTCTGAGCCGATTGATTTGTAAATTGCTCACGAAAATAGCATTGTTCTGTTATTTCGAAAATACTTTTACTTTTCTTCATACGTCAAACCAAACTAAAATTATTGACCGAACAGTTTTATAGAATGATGGGACGGACTGTAAATGTTTTGTGAAATTATTTTGAGTTGAATAAATTAATTCACGTTTCTCAATCCAAATATGGTTCAGACACGTCTATCACATGTTCAGTCTCTGGCAAGGCTAGTGGCTCAACATTGGACATATTGAAATATTGAAAACAGGACATAAGCTATAAAATCCGAACCAAAATGTTGACTATGATAAATTGCTCTCCTACCTTTATTTTTCGATACATTTTACCCACATTTTGTCCACACAGAAATGTTGAAAAAACCCCATTACAATGACAAATTCCACATATTAGATGATATCTATGTCACCTATATCGACTTCGCTGAGATCGCATTGGGCAAAAAGCATATAATTTTGTGCGGGCTGCCATTTTGCCTTTTTATGGAATACTCTCCAACAGGGGTGAAAGGATATGACTTAATATAACGTCATAACATGTTATGATATAAAAGCAAACGTGATGACGTCATATTATTTTTTGTTTTGTTTAAAGATACCACTAGAAAACATTGATTTTATAGTAATTGTCACATACTTTGGAGGCTTTCACCCCTCTAGAAGAGTATTCTATGAAAAAGCAAAATGGCAGACGGTAGAAAATTGCATGTATTTTGCCCCATGCGATCTCAGCGAAGTCGATACTGGTGACATTGTTACAGTCTCATATGTGGAATCTGTGTCACTGTAATGGTTTTGAACAACTTGTGTCTGGACAAAATGTTGGGAAAATGTAACATTAATTAAGGTAGGAGAGCAATGTATCGTAGTTGTTAACAATTTGGTTTGGACTTTAGTATTCAAAAGTACACTAACATACACAAATGTATATGTATATATATATATATATATAAGATGTACATCACTTCATGGCATGTGGAAGTTGGTTTAAGCAATATTTTTTACCATTAAACAAATTTGGGTGTTTAAGGGAACATTTTGTTCAGTATCATGTCACGATTAGAATGCTATTCAAATTTCAGAGATCGTTACACAATTTAAAAACCTTTCACACTAATTGCTAATCAATTTTCAATTGGCTAGAAATATCTGTCACTAATCAAGATTTTGAAAACAAAATATTCCCCGGTGTTTGGCCAGCAGCTGTTTGCCAATAATATATTATTAGACTTTGAGTATTTTTACATGCCCCTATACCCAGGGCCGGATTTAGACCTTGGGGGGGCCCGGGGCAGGGGCCTGGGGTACTTCAGGTTCGGGGGCCATTTAACATAGAAATTAAATTACATGACAAATAAAAAAAATGAACTCATTTTGTAATTAATACATTATTTTTATAAAGGAAGTCCTTATTCTGGTGGGCCCCGCTGGCAGGGGAGTCTGGGCAATTGCCCCCTTTGCCCCCTTATAAATCCGACACTGCGTATACCATGGTCACTGAATAGCCAGTGATCTGACACGAGACAGAAAAAATATATAGTGCGTCTCCGAAATTATAAAATTGAACTTTGAGTTTCTCCATGTGTTATTTTCAGTGTGTATTTGAAATTGTTTATTTTAGTTAATAAATCTACTGACTTCTAACCCTGTTGACGAGAAGGAGATCCATGGGATAAAAGTATCAACAAGAGTTTTAAATGAGCTCACAGCACAAGAGGTCCGAGACCTGCGAACTGTATTTGAGATATTCGACACAGATTCTGATGGGTAATAATAATTGTCAGATGCATTTTTCATTTTATTTGCATTTATGTATAGGGGAATGTCCGAGTAACTCTCCATTCCTGAAAAATATTGGAGACAAGGCCCACTATTTTTCATGAATGGACAGTTATAAGGATATTTCCCTACTTAAAATACACCACTAAATAATAATTTTATGTGAATATATGTTAGTATGGATTTTAACACCATTGATTTTGGTAGGTTAATTAAGTAGAGTTTGATCTCTCCATTACTGAAAAAAAATGGAGCGTTGAGACAATACTGTGAATTCGCAGGTGTATTTTAATTCAATTTATTTTCATGCTTAACCACTGTGCCACTGAGGCCGGTTTCATTTTATTAAAGGTGCTGTCTCAATGTTGAATTTTGACCCAAAATATTTCTTGAAAAATGTATAGATTATACATTAACGACAAAAGCCCCGACAAAAAATTGCATCCATATAATTTCCTTTATTTTATGGTGTATAAATGTACATTACTGACATTTGAGTCATTTATTTATTTCTTATTTTATATGAATTTTGTCACGTCCTGATTTTATATATAAGAATTGCTTGTATTTTGTTTAGTGAATTTATCAGTGTTTACCAGGGGTGGGGAAAAATAAAATTGTCAATCGGTCCCACTTGATGTCATCTTTTAAAAAAACCCACCCCAAAAATTGTATATATTTTACATAATGGAATAAATAATATAAAAAAGGAATAAAAGCTATGAATTTAAATCCCATATATGTATAAAAACTACGAATACCGTGTCCTGAAAATTAATAAAAGATCGCACCGTACATAGGTGTTGACAGGTGTTGATTGTAACCAGTTGCAAACTCGGGGTCCTTTGTTTTAATTGGAGTGTAATACCTTGATGGCTCTCTCGCCAAGAATGGTGTTATTGTTAACGTCTGTTTAATCTCTTGATTGGTTCAGCAACTTTGACAAAATTAATGTCTAGCCTAGTGGCTGTGGATCGACACTACTGTAGGTCCGACTTCAGTGACTGACGATATATACTTAGGCAGACTTAAAAATCACAAGACGTCTTGCCACTAGCCATATTGACCACTATTTATTTATTATTTTAAATCATGCATGAGATACCGATGTCTGGGCAGGCCTGTCCACTTGACGGATAAGAATTTGTTCCAATAATAGAAATGGACAGGTGCTTCGGACTGACAAGAATGACAAAAGTGGGACCGGCAAACACACGTTTAAAAAAAATAATTTCGGTCTCAGAGATCGAGCATCGGTCCCAGACCGGGAGAAAAGGGCTTTTCCCCACCCCTGGTGTTTACATATATAGCAGTCACAAATTGTATAAAATTGCATTTTGTACTAAATTTGTGACCACAACACAAATTCTTTAATTCAAAATACAGATGACACATTGTATCGATGTCCTAATGACATCTTTTCAGATTTTGATAGAAGAATAATATTCAGTTATTTATTGAAGTTAATCAGTCATATGAAAGTACATGTGTGTAAACTGTATAACAGGAGGCAGACGTAGCTCAGTGGTACAGCACTCGCCTAATGCGTGATTGATCTGGGATCGATCCCGTCATTGGGCCCATTGGGCTATTTCTCGTTCCAGCCAGTGCTCCACAACTGGTGTAACAAAGGCCGTGGTGTGTACTACCCTGTCTGTGGAATGGTGCACATATGCAAAAAATGCCCAAATCTTAATAACACTATTTTATTTCCAATTTAGCATAACTACCAAACATGCAACTGTAAAGAGTTGCAAACGAATCACAACACATTTTTATATGGATTACAACTAATTTTGATTAGCAAATTTTGTCCGAATATGACTATAATTTTTTGTCCGAATTTGAGGAGTTGACCCCCCAGCCCCCTTGTCTCGTATGCTTATGTTGTTGAGGCTTTTTGTGATATTTCAAATGAAAAAATATGTTAAACTTTTGGTCTCTCCCTCTCTGTTTTTCAGGTTCATTGATGCTGTTGAACTTAGGAAGAGTCTTCGAGCACTTGGTTTTAAAATTAGCAAAGAAGATGCGAGAAGAATGATAATGGACATCAGCATAAAAGGGAAAGGGTAAAGTGAACTGAGATATTGCACACACAAATGCTATGTACAAGTTATTGGCTTATTATTTATGTGAGCGGGACGTAGCCCAGTGGTTAAGTGCTCTCTTGATGCGCGGTCGGTTTGGGATCTATGCCCGTCGGTGGGCCCATTGGGCTATTTTTCGTTTCAGCCAGTGCACCACAACTAGTGTATCAAAGGCCGTGGTATGTGCTATCCTGTCTGTGCGATAGTGCATATAAAAGAACCACTGCTGCTAATTGAAAAGAGTAGCTCATGAAATGGCGACAGCGGGTTTCCTCTCTCAATATCTGTGTGGTCCTTAACCATATGTCTGACGACATATAACCATAAATAAAATGTGTTCAGTGTGTCGTTAAATAAAACATTTCTTTCCTTATTACTTATGTATTTTGGGCCAGTGGCCTTAACACGGAATAAAGCTTGTCTTTAGATTTAATTGATGTTAAATGGATGCACATTTAAAAAAATTAATTTTAATTTGATTGAATTTAGTTATTTTTATTTAATTATTTTATAAGGGTTGGGTTTTTTCATTTTTCTTTTTTTAATCCTTTTCTTTTCTTTTTTTTTTGCTCCAGAAATGTTGTATAATTGCATGTATTGATTTTACAGTAACTCATAATATTGACTGGACTGGACTATTTGTTTGACTATTTGTCTGAAATTATGCTTTCTTTATTACATGGGGCATGACGTAGCTCAGTGGTAGAGCATTCGCCTGATGTGTGATCCATCTAGGATTTATTCCCGTCGTGGGCCCATTGGGCTATGTCTCGTTCCAGCCAGTGCTTCACGATTGGTGTAACAAAGCTGTGTTACGTACTACCCTGTCTGTGGGATGGTGCATATAAAAGATCCCTTGCTGCTAATCGAAAAAGAGTAGCCCATGAAGTGGCAGCAGCGGGTTTTCTCTCTCAATAAGTGTGTGGTCTTTAACCATATGTCCGACGCCATATTATAACCGTAAATAAAAATGTGTTGAGTGCATTTTTAAATAAACCATTTCCTTCCTTCTCTCTCAATATATGTGTAGTCTTTAACCATATGTCCGACGCCATATTATAACCGTAAATAAAAATGTGTTGAGTGCATTTTTAAATAAACCATTTCCTTCCTTCTCTCTCAATATATGTGTAGTCTTTAACCATATGTCTGACGCCATATTATAACCGTAAATAAAAATGTGCTGAGTGCATCGTTAAATAAACCATTTCCTTCCTTCGTTCTTTATTACACAGGAAAGTTGACTTCCGAGATTTTCTTGACACAGTGTTGGACCGACAGGGAGATTCACGTGACATTTATGACGAGATACTCAAAGGCTTCAAAATGTTTGATTCAGGTTAGTAGCAGATATAGTCTGTCCCACAAAGAATGCCTTTTTTCATGCTATGAAATGTACTACAAGGTATTTATTTCTGAGCCGATCGATTTGTAAATTTCACACGCAGATAGCATTCTTTTGTTATTTCCAAAACACATTTATTTCTTGTTACATCAAGGGACGGGACGTAGCTCATTGGTAGAGTGCTCGCTTGATGCATGGTTTGTTTGGGATCGATTTCTTGTCAGTGGACTCATTGGGCTATTTCTCGTTCCAGCCAGTGCACCATGACTGGTATATCAAAGGCTGTGGTATGTGCCATCATGTCAGCAAGAAAATAATCATATAGCAAGACTATATCAGTCCATAAAACCAAAATGGTGCCATAACGATGTAGTATAAGTGTCATTTTCTTACTATGGTACATTGTATGTATTACAGTTTTATTTATTTCTAAACTGAATTTTGTTTTAATTACACGCAAAAATGGTTTCCGAAACACTTTTACTTTTCTTCATACTTCAAGCCAAACCGAAATTATTTACAAAAAAAAACATTTCTGTAGGAGGATGGGACAGACTATTGCTTTTGAATGGCAGCATACTCGGGCTAGTCAAATGGTAGCTACATCATTCTTTGCTTCTACAGTTTCTTTCCTTTCACTTCTACAGTTCCATTCCTCTCCTTACTAATTCCTAACACACTATTTTATTCTGCACAGACAACTCTGGGCTGATTTCGATGGAGAACCTGCGCCAGGCATGCAAGGAGGCGGGAATCAAGTTCACCCAGCAGGAGCTGGAGGACATGATCGCTGAGGCCGACCTCAACGGAGACGGCAAGGTTGACGAGTCCGAGTTCCTCAGAATGATGCTGCAAACAAACCTCTTTTGATGACCTCTGGAGGGCAGATCTAGGGTTTCCAAGGGGGAGGGGAGGGGTATGGGGTGGATGAGACAGAGTTTCTCAAAATGATGCTGCAAACAAACCTCTTTTGATAACCTCTAGAGAGAAAATCTAGGATTTTCTAGGGGAGTGTGAGGGTGGGAAAGAAGATGGGGGTGGATGAATTACAGTACCTCAGAATTATGTTCAGAGGGCAATATTTAGGATTTCCTAACAGTAGGGTGGAGATGGGAAGGTCATTGAATCATATTTCCTTAGAATGATGTAACAAACCAACCTCTTTTGATGACCTTTAGAGTGGGTTAGGTTGGGTGGGGGGAAGATAGGATGGTGGACGAGTTACAGTTCTTTAGAATGACTTCCAGAGGGCAAGGTTTAGGACTTCTGAAAATGGGAAGGTCAACGAGTCGGAATTCTTAAGTATGATGTTGACAATTTAAAGTTTTTTGATGACTCTAGAGGGCAGATCTAGGATTTCAGAGGGTGGGTGGGGTGGTTTGGGAGAGAAGATGGAACGTTTAGTGAGTCAGAGTACCTCAGAATGATGCCACAAACAAAACTGATGACCTCTAAATGGCAGATCTAGGATTTTTGAGGGAAAGGGTGGGAATGTAGATGGATAGTGGACATGTCACATTGTTTTCAGAATGTTGTTACAAACCAACCTCTTTTGATGAACTTTAGAGTGCAGATCTAGGATTTCCGAGGGTGGGGGTTGGGGGAAGAATAGAGAAGGGGCTGTGGACAATTCAAGTTGCTCAGAATTTATGTTTAAAAATAACTATCACTCGTTTGTAAAAGTGTGATAGTTTTGTGTTTATAATGGATATCGGTGTAATTTGATGTTGTTGCAATTTGAATATTGTTTAATGCATAATAATTTATATTTTTATACAAAAATATATATACCTGTGCACCTATCTGTGTTTGTCTTTTATTAGCACCATATTGGTCCAACCAGAGGGGATCATAGGTTTCGTATCCGTCTGTCTGCCCCAACTAATCCATTGTCCTGAACAGACAGCCCAGATAGTTGAGGTGTGTGTCCAGGACAGCATACTTGAAACTTAATTGATTATAAGCACGAAAATAAGTTGTATGAATGATACCACAGAATGAGGGCCTGGTCCCTGTTTTTCGCAAAGTGATCTTGGCACTAATATCACCTTAATTAAAGTTAAAAGTTTGTTTTGTTTAATGACACCGCTAGAGCACATTGATTAATTTAACATTGATGATTGGATTTCAAACATTTGGTAATTCTGACAGGTAGCCAGAGAGAACCCACTACATTTTTCCATTAGTAGCAAGGGATCTTTTATATACAGGGGACGAGACGTAGCCCAGTGGTAAAGCGCTCGCTCGATGTGCGGTCAGTCTAGGATCAATCCCCGTCGGTGGGCCCATTGGGCTATTTCTCGTTCCAGCCAGTGCACCACGACTGGTATATCAAAGGCCATGGTATGTACTTCCCTGTCTGTGGGATGGTGCATATAAAAGATCCCTTGCTGCTAATTGAAAAGAGTAGTTCATGAAGTGGCGACAGCGGGTTTCCTCTCAATATCTGTGTGGTCTTTAACCATATGTCTTGCGCCATATAACCATAAATAAAATGTGTTGAGTGTGTCGTTGAATAAAAATTTTCTTTCTTTCTTCTTTTATATATGCACTTTCCCACAGACAAGATAGCACATACCACGGCCTTTGACCAACCTTAACTGAGAGCATAAGGTAGCTATACACTTAAAAGGTGATCTTAGCGCTAAAATCGCTTCGTAAAAAGACGATTGTCAAGACGCAGAGGGTGGAACTTAGCCCATATGTAAAGCACTAGCTTGATGCGCGGTCCATCTAGGATCGATTCCCATCAGTGGGCCCATTGGACTATTTTTCGTTCCAGCCTGTTCACCACAACTGGTGTATCAAAGGACGTGGTATGTGCCATCCTGTCTGGGGGATGGTGCACATAAAAGGTCCTTTGCAGCTAATGGAAAAATGTAGCGGGTTTTATCTTTAAGAAAATAAATATTATGTAAAAATTACTAAATGTTTAACACCCAATGGAAGATGATTAATAAATCAATGTGCTCTAGTGGTGTCGTTAAGCAAACATTAACTGTCAACACGCAAGGTATACAATGAAAATATTTAGAAAAAGATAATGGGCTGTAAAGTTTATAGTTTTATCATTACTAAGAGGTGTTCATTGTGCGGGTAATATCAAATGTGGTGGTATGTGCTATCCTGTCTGGGATGGTGCATATAAAAGACCTTGCTACTAATGGAACAATGTAGCGGGTTTTCTCTTTATCACTGTTTCAAAATAACCATATGTTTGACATCCTATAGCCGATGTTTAACAAATCAATGTGCTCTAGTGGTGTCGTTAAACAAAGCAAACCTCTTTGGTGTGGGTAATTTTATTCTTTGTTGAGGAAGTAAATCTTTAATAGTCTCAAAAGAGCAAGAAACGAAAAGAACGAAGTAAATAATAAAAACATTCAAATCTCCACCCTCTATCCACGCAAACATCCATAACACAGGAGCGTGTGTGTGTGTGGGGGGGGGGGGTCTTAGACTGTCAAGCGAAGTTTTAGGGTGTGTGTGTGTGTGTGTGTGTCAACTCGTGCTCCTTCCAAAACTAAATTAAAAAAGAAAATTCGCTTGGAGCTGGGGGTGGGGTGGGATCCCAAAACACCCTCTGCATACGCAGGAAACAAAGAAAAAAAGAAGAGAAAAACAAAAACGCCTAAATGCAGCAAGGGTCAACAAAATGACATTTACGCGAGATTACCCAAGTCATCGATATTAGCGTGGTCGAAATAACGGTGTTTAGTTTAGTACGGACAAGTAGAAATGCACGCAGAGCAACACAACTGTTTCTCTTAGTGATAAAACGTTCGCTTTATGTGCTTAACGGTAAACCAAATGGTCAGTGTTAAAAACAAATGGTCACGTCGGGAACCAATCAAATAGTTCGCGAACATTAGCTGGCTGAACTTGTGGCAAATTCTCTCTCTCTCTCTCTCTCTCTCTCTCTCTCTCTCTCTCTCTCTCTCTCTCTCTCTCTCTCTCTCTCTCTCTCTCTCTCTCTCTCTCTCTCTTAATCATAATATTTTCCGGGGGGGGGGGGGGGGGGCGCATTAACTTCGCTCGCCAGTCTAAACCCTCCTACAATTCCTGTAGAAGAAGCGCGGAGTAAGGTAAGCAGCATTTGTAGATTTAGAAGGGGGGGGGGGGGGAGTGTCACAAGTGTTCCGTGACCCTCTCCCGCCCGTTTGAAGTCCTCTTAATGACTTTTTTGTTATATTAAATTCATCATCAACAATATATAATATTACATGACTATGAAGAAAATCGTATCTCGGCATCTTTATTTCCAGGGGCGAGACGTAGCCCAGTGGTAAAGCGCTGGCTTGATACACGGTCGTTTTAGGATCGATCCCCGTCAGTGGGCACATTTGGCTATTTCCCGCTCCAGCTAGTGCACCACGACTGGTACATCAAAGGCTGTGGTATGTGCTATTTTGTCTATTGGATGATGCATACAAAAGATCCCTTGTTGGTTATCGAAAAGAGTAACCCATGAAGTGGCGACAGCGAGTTTCCTCCCTCAATATCTGTGTGGTCATTAGCAGCAAGAATTCTTTTATATGCACCATCCCATAGACAGGATAGCACATACCACGGCCTTTGATATACCAGTCGTGGTGCACTGGCACCGGCCTCGGTGGCGTCGTGGCAGGCCATCGGTCTACAGGCTGGTAGGTACTGGGTTCGGATCCCAGTCGAGGCATGGGTTTTTTAATCCAGATACCGACTCCAAACCCTGAGTGAGTGCTCCGCAAGGCTCAATGGGTAGGTGTAAACCACTTGCACCGACCAGTGATCCATAACTGGTTCAACAAAGGCCATGGTTTGTGCTATCCTGCCTGTGGGAAGCGCAAATAAAAGATCCCTTGCTGCCAATCGGAAGAGTAGCCCATGTAGTGGCGACAGCGGGTTTCCTCTCAAAATCTGTGTGGTCCTTAACCATATGTCTGACGCCATATAACCGTAAATAAAATGTGTTGAGTGCGTCGTTAAATAAAACATTTCTTTCTTTCTTGGTGCACTGGCTGGAACGAGAAATAGCCCAATGGGCCCACCGATGGGGATCGATCCCAAACCGACCGCGAATCGGGCGGGCGCTTTACCACTGAGCTACGTCCCGCCCCTCGAAATCTGGAAGTGACGAAACATCTTGAATGGGCAAATAAGCTTTCGTCCAAACCATTGTATGGTAATGAGGTTATATTAAACGAAACTAACAGGCATCACATCTTCAGGATCTTTCGATTTCCAAAAATAGAACATGTACAGTTCGTACTTTGTCAAGACTGTCAACAGTCAGGTAGGGTCTCCACGAGTATTGGAGTACTCGGGCACGGACCGAGTGTAACAAGACTCGAGTACTCGGGCACGGACCGAGTGTAACAAGACTCGAGTACTCGGGCACGGACCGAGTGTAACAAGACTCGAGTACTCGGGCACGGACCGAGTGTAACAAGACTCGAGTACTCGGGCACGGACCGAGTGTAACAAGACCCGTCCAAGAAAAAAACGCACCCTCATTTAAAAAAATAAGTTTTTTTTTTTTTTTTACGTAATTTTGCCATATACGTGCCGCCGGGCTAAAAGGCAGGGAGGGAAAACAAAAGTGGAATGTGTGGAATGCGGTACAATGTCATAATTTGGCATCCATGTTCAGCGCTGGAATTAAGATGCACAATGCTATTTCACTTTATTCCTTAGTCTCATTAACATCTAGTGTTAAGCGTCGGGTACTCGGGTCCTGGTCGAGTTTGACTCTCGAGTCCAATATTTTGGACTCGTGGAGTCCCTACTGTCAGACCATACACTTTACTGATCGGGTTTCCAAACCCTTTTTGTGTTACCTTTGTCTTCAGTGTGACACCCAATAGCCGATGTGTATTTTTGTGCTGGGGTGTCGTTAAACATTTATTCATTCATTGTCGTCAGTAATCACCACTTCCGAATGCCCTTCGAAACATTTGAAATATGGGGCAGTATTACTCTCTGTTATAGCAAAAGAAGCACGCAAAGTCTGGAGACAAAACGTTTGTTTCCTATATTCTGTTTAGGTTCGTTGGTTTTCCAGCAATCGTCCAATCATTACGTGACTATCTGGCATATGAAAAAAAGAAGCAAACGCAGCATGATCGCAGTGTCTCTTATTAATAACTACCACATGCCCATAGATTCACAAGACATATACTGATGGAAAGGAATAAAGGATCACACGGATAGCAACAAGAAATAATGACTGCATCAAAAATCAAATCATATTATCAGAAGTTGACTGGGAACATATAGGCAGCACATTCAACACTACAGACATTCAATCCCACATTACAACTTGGTATGAAATACAGACATTACTACGTTAGTTGTGAATTAAATTTGGTCCACAATTTGATGTGGTCCCTTATTTCTTTCCATCAGTATATTTATGATGATCCGTGTTGTAGTTGTGGCCATCTTTTTGAATATACAGTCTACTTTCTGTTCTATTGTCCTTTGTATGATCATATTCGCCCAATCATGTTCTTTTACTGTAGTGGTTTTGATAGTAAAGCAGTACTATTTGGAAACAAGAATTATCCATCCGAATTGACCCTAAAGATCATCTTATCAGAGCGATTTACTTTATAAATTATGCATGTTCTACTGTGCTATTATCATATAGTCTGGTGCACCATTTGCATGTTTCGCTTCAAAATTATATAATATAGATAGATAGATAGATAGATATATAGATACATAGATACAGCCCATGCAATTAAGAAAGTGTCCACGGCAAATAATATGTCTTGAAATTGTTAACACACGTACATGTGTAAACATAAAGATATAATTAATATATTTTGGAGGAGGGACGAGCTGGTTTTTCCACCATGTTCTTATCTCGGATCCACATGATAACAGTACACTGTCGATGACAATAAAATGCGGGAGTCAGGGTCGTATCCGTCAGGGGTGGGGCAGAGCTACCCTCCCTTTTTGTCGAGAACTTTGTAAAAACAAAAAACACTCCACCTACAATACTCAGGCAGAGGAAGTTTGGGGTTCGACTCCCCCTTCCCAAAACTCATCACGAATTTTAATTTAAAAAATATATATTCTTCGGAGTAGGACAATTCACCTCTCCTCTAAAAACTTAACTTTCCACGATATAGACCACTATGGACAATTTTCTGCACACGTGCCTGTTACTTTGCCCCGATTCCTTTTGTTTTACTACCCCCCCCCCCCCCCCCCCCCACCCCATTTCATTTCAACTTATTTTCGTACTTATATCCAATTAAGGTTCAAGTACGCTGTCCTGGGAACACACATCTCAGCTATCTGGGCTGTCAGTCCAGGAAAGTGGGTTAGTTGTTAATTGTTTGTGGTTTGTAAAAGAGAGAAGAGGGTATTGAGTCGTTAAAACTCGCTCTGGGTGGGAGCCGGTACCGGGCTGCGAACCCAGTACCTACCAGCCTGGAGTCCGATGGCGTAACCATAACACCACCAAGACCGGTCCCCTCCCCCCCCCCCTCCCTTGTAATTTTAGGGTAGGTACGGCCCTGAAAGCGACCATCGATCAGAAGTACCTGGATTCCATCTTACCCATACATGAATAACCAACAGGCATGCCAAACAAACACTCGGATCAGTAATCGATTTCAGACTGTGTTTACCAAGGAAAGGAACACGTCGCGTGCCAAATCAGGAAATTGACTATTTAATAAGATTTGATCAATTTCTGTCCACAGAGGCGAAAATAAATATTGTACATGCATATTTTGATATTTAATACAGACAAGACGCCCTGAGTGGCATAAGATAAGAATGGGTGCGTGTCAGTTAATGCGGTACTTTCGAAATTGACTTAAACAATTCAGGTAACTATATATAAAGTTTTATTTTGTACGTGATGTTTTAAAAACATATATTAGTATGTATGTGATGGTTTTAATAATCCCTTCTCTCTCTCTCCCCCTCTCTATCTCCGCTCCTTTCTCTCCCTGTCTCTGTTTCTGTATATCTCTCTCTCTTTCTCCCCCCCCCCTCTTCGCTCCTCTGTCTGTCTGTCTGTTTGTCTCTCTCTCACCTCTTCTCTCTCTCTCTCTCTCTCTCTCTCTCTGTTCCTCCTCTCTCTCTTTCTCCCCTCTATCTATCTCCGCTCCTTTCTCTCCCTGTCTCTGTTTCTGTTTCTCTCTCTCTCTCTCTCTCTCTCTCTCTCTCTCTCTCTCTCTCTCTCTCTCTCTCTCTCTCTCTCTCTCTCTCTCTCTCTCTCTCTCTCTCATCATATATTAAGGCTCATATACACTGGATGCGGTGCGTACGTGCGGTTCAGCTAAAACAATCGAAATACATGAGTCTCAATGAGAGCGTCTAGACTGGACGCGTACGATGCAAGCGTCTACAAAACGCATGTGGCCAGCCGCAATGTAATAATCATATATGGAAGGGAGGAAATGTTTTATTTAACGACGCACTCAGCACATTTTATTTACGGTTATATGGCGTCAGACATACGGTTAAGGACCACACATATATTGAGAGGGGAAACCCGCTGTCGCCACTTCATGGGCTACTCTTTTCGATTAGCAGCAAGGGATATTTTATATGCACTATTCCACAGCCAGGATAGCACATACCACGGCCTTTGTTACACCAGTTGTGGAGCTCTGACTGGAACGAGTAATCATATATAGTATATGTGTCCAAAACGCGAGCCGCAAACACAACAGTCGAAAAAACCGGACCGCACGCACGCGCCGCGTCTATATACGCCTTAGCAAATGATTATTTTGACACACATGCACACTTATATTATCTAGAGGTGGGCATAGGCGTACGGGCTCCTATTTTTGTAGGGGGGGGGGGGGGCAGGCTGGCGTTTGCCCGAAGTAAACAAAAATGCCCGAATCTGGAAAAAATCGTTTAATCATATTAATCACTACGCATTTGTTGCATGGATTAAAACTAATGTTGAAGGTTGAAAAATGGAAATGTATGGTAAAAAGGTCTCGGGTTAGCACATTTTGCCCGAATATCTGTACAATTTTTGCCCGAATTTGAGGATTTTCTCCAGCACTGGGGGGTGGGGCTCGTACGCTTATATAAGTGGGGATTAATGGGTGATGTCACGGGGATCCTATAATACCCGTAACTGAATAAAACACGATTATCAAAATATCTCTCCTAACTGTATATCTATTAGATCTCTCTGTAACGGGCAGTTATACCCGCGTGGCTTGTCTAGGTATGATCAGAGATACGATCTTATATAAAGTATGTATAATATAGCACGTTTAGTTCACTAGAAAACACAACAAAAACACAATACACGTTGGAATCTGTATTAGCCTACGCTGACAAATGTACTGCCGCAGTAGTTAATTAACAACAACAACAACAATGATACTAACAGTTACCCTAGGTGCCTAGATCACTTACATTATTTAATCACTACCGTGACAAACACCCACACGTGTTAATTGACACACAATATTCTAGTCACTTCACTCTATTAACAACTAAACTGGACACAACACCCACACGTGTGATAATTGAGAAACGCTTCCAGGGGAACTTAATTAATAAAGGAATTACAACTCTATTCCTAACTGGTTAATTTTTAATTAACCCTTATCTACTCATTCAGTAACCTTGTAATACAGAATTAATACTGGTACCTATCACAATAAAGACAATAACCTACAGTGTACATAGGTCCTCTAGGATGACTGGTTAAGCTTTATATATATTAGAACAGTGAGCCTACAGTTTACTGCGTCAGATTACCGGCAGCACCGTCCAAATAATATTGGTATAATACAGTATTAAAATATTTAAAGTCACATCAATCACATCAAGGTTATACAACAGAGCAGAAATAATATATAATTACCAGTCCGGACGGACAACGTTCCCCCTGGAAGCCTTCCTATGTTTCTCTCCGATATCTCTAAAACCCTAGCTATTTATCATAAAAACCCGAATATCGCCTGGGGGTACAACGCGGTCCTCCCCCTATCAAGTGATATTTCCACAGCGACCAAGCCCGCATATTTTTCTTAGGTTGCCAGACTTGCTGACGCCTAGTCGCCAAAATCACGGAGAGAGAGAGAAGAAAGAAATGTTTTATTTAACGACGCACTCAACACATTTTATTTACGGTTATATGGCATCAGACATATGTTTAAGGACCACACAGATTTTGAGAGGAAACCCACTGTCGCCACTACATGGGCTACTCTTTCCGATTAGCAGCAAGGGATCTTTTATTTGCGCTTCCCACAGGCAGGATAACACAAACCATGGCCTTTGTTGAACCAGTTATGGATCACTGGTCGGTGCAAGTGGTTTACACCTACCCATTGAGCCTTGCGGAGCACTCACTCAGGGTTTGGAGTATCTGGATTAAAAATCCCATGCCTCGACTGAGATCCGAACCCAGTACCTACCAGCCTGTAGACCGATGGCCTAGCCACGACGCCGGTCAAAGAGAGAGAGAGAGAGAGAGAGAGAGAGAGAGAGAGAGAGAGAGAGAGAGAGAGGAGAGAGAGAGAGAGAGAGAGAGAGAGGGGGGGGGGGGGGGGGGGGGGGGGGGAGGGGAGTTCTTTAAGATTATTACAACCAAGGCCTCATTAAGGATTTCATGGTAGACACAGAAGCTGCTTTCTGATATAATTCAAAACAGACAATTGTAGATATTTTTCATACCAGTTATTAGGTACATATATAAATTGCACAATAAATTATATTGTGTTTCACAGATACACGTCAAGCCTTTCAAGGGACTTTATTATTTCCTCACTGTTTTGTACATACATTCGTACGCACACATACAATATATATAAACATTTGTTATAAAAAAAAGGCGCCATTTGGCTTCTACGCAGAAAAAGTTAACGTAGAGGTCTGCAAAATGACCGTAGTTTAAATATTACTGGGGTTTCGTTAAACAAATATTCATATATTCTTTCTTTTTCAGTCACAGAAAACAAAGGATACCCTATGACTTTTGTCAGAACATTATTGAACTATTTCATAAAGATGATGCAATTATGTTTGGTGATGATTACTGCGTGTGTGTCTTTTAAATGCATATTCAACGCATCATTAATAATGACCAATCTTTAATATATCAAATTGTTCACATCATTTTGTGTTTGTGACTCCAACAAAAATAAGTGATGACCCATAAGTGATGACCCATTCCAAGTGTTCACACCATTTCATGTTTCTGACTGCAGCAAATGAAAATAGATCTTGGAAACATGACTGATGCATCTTTCGTAATAACCTATTGATAAAACTTCAAAGTATCCGCACCATTCTGCGATTGTTGGAAATCATTATTGACGCATCGTTTGGATTGTCTAATTTATAAAACTGCAAAGTCACACCATGTTGTGTTGGTGGTTCCAGGAAGTGTAAATGATTTTTGGAAACATGGTCAGTGCTTCTTTTTTGTGTGTGTGTAATGCCTATTTATAAAACCTCAAAATGTGCACATCATTTTGTGTTTGTGGTTCTGGCAGATGTAAACCATTCTTGGAAATATAGCTGGTGCATATCTTGTAATGACCTATTTACAAAATCTCCAAGAGTCCACATCCGGTTGTGTTCGTTATTCCAACAACTCTAAATGGTTCTTGGAAGCATAGGTGATGCATCTTTTATAATGACATATTTATGAAACCTCTAAGTATCTACATCATTTCTTACGTGTGACGCCAGCAAATGTAAATGGTTCTTGGAAGCATATGTGATGCATCTTTTATAATGACCTATTTGTGTCCACATCATTTTATGTTTGTGGTTCCAGCAGATGTAAACGATTCTTAAAGACAACCAATTAAGACATCAAGATTTTGAATATTAATGGAACGAAAATATCATATCCATTTTATGTCTATAGAGACCTCGAAAATATAACGAATTCTTGGAAACGTGCCTAAAATGACAGAATTATAAACTACCATTTACCAAATCGAGACGCGTAAATCATTTTTGTATTCTACGATTACCCAAACGAAAGAAAGAAAGAAAGGAACAGAAGTAATTAAAATATGACTAACACACCAGTATCGGCAGCAACGACAGAAGTCGATGTGAATGTTGAGCCAACTACAGCTAACCACAGTTACCCCTCTACAAACATTTCAGCTGAAGAGTTTGAAGAATTTAAGATCGCTGACGTCATAAATCTTTACGTTCCACCTATACTCATCGTTGTTGGTAACGTCTTCAACATCCTGGCATTTCTTGTCATGCGCTCGCATTACTTCCGGTACCTGTCGACGTCAGTCTACATGAGCGCATGCGCAGTTAACGACGCCGTCAGTCTAATAATATCCCTGACGCCTCACTGGCTGTACGTCAATTTTCCCTGGACGATAATAAGGACGCCCGATTCGCATTACATGTGTAAGTTCTTTAACTTTTATGGATATTTTAACTGCGACTACACCATTGTTCTTACCGCTGTTATGACCGCCGATAGAGCTTTCGTCATTATGTATCCCATCAAGGCTTCGACGAAAGACCTGGTGAAAAGAGCGAAGATAACGATTGCCGTACTTATGGTCATGGTCGTAGCTAAAGAGTTTCACTTTCTGTTCTATTCCGACATCGTTCCACCGGAAAGGGCCGACAGGCTTTGTGATGCCATCACGAAAGAGCAGGCGTATAAATATTTTTTCAAAAATATTTGGCCGTGGATACACATCTCGTTTCTCACGTTGTGTTTTCTAGTCATCTTCGTGAGCAACACAGTCATCATCGTCAACGTCAGGAGGTCAGATAATATGGTAAACGCCAACATTAAGAAGCACAACGCTCACAACATCAGCAGCAGCGGAAGCAGCTGTAGAAATAGCAGTTCAAGAATTTCTGAAAATCCGAGTGACTGCAACACTGTATTTGCTGAATTAACTTCTATCCAATCAATGCCGCAGATAGAAAATTCTATATTTAGAAAATCGGATTCCGACCAATCAACGTCGACCAAAAATACAGCGTTCAAAAGATCTAATTTTAACCAATCAACGTCGAACCGGTCCGCAATTAAAGAAATAAATTCCAGTCAATCAACGTCTCGTATTAACAAAACTCCGTGTAGGGCATCGACTTCCAGCCAGTCATCTTCGCGCTCGAAATGGCAACAAATCACCATCATGCTATTGGCTCAGTCATTCACTCTCATAGCCCTGACGTACCCATTTTCAACACACCTAGCAATATCGTCACACATATCGGATTTGTACACGGACCCCGAGAAAAAGGCAACCAACCATTTGACGTTTTCGGTGGTGTTCTACTTTCTGTACTCCAACAAGTGCGTCAACTTCTGTCTCTACTGCATAACTGGTTCCCGTTTCCGCTGCGCCTTGAGATACCTGTGTTGCAGCAAACCACCCGAAACCCAATACACGGTTCACTCCATGTTGAAACAGACGGCGATCGCTACCAGCCAGACGACGCTCTCTAGCATTTCGCTGAATCAGAACAGATGACAGATTATGTGGTCACAGACCGCAGTTATTTACGCTATTTAATTATATTTATTTCTATATAGTGTTAATGGCAATAGCAATTTTATTAATACTAGTAGGCCCGTGGAGTTTTGTATCACCTTTGCCTGCCTGAGAGCAACATATCCTGAACAGGCCATAAATCTCTTGTCCAGGGCCCCGTTCGACGAAGCGGTCTTAGTGCTACGATCACCTTAAGTACATAAGGTAGCTATGCACTTTAGGTGATCTTAGCGCTAAGATCACATTACGTGCATATCTGTCTTAAGGTGATCTTAGCTATCAGATCGCTTCGAGGAACGCGCCCTCATCTTTGTCCTATGATACCGGCATCGATGGTGTCGTAGTTAAGCCATCGGAATTAATTACGGCTGGTAGATACAGATACCGAGTTTGCAGCCCTGTACCGGCTCCCACCCAGAGCGAGTTTAACGACTCAATTAGTAGATGTAAGACCGTTACACTGACTTCTCTCTCACTAACAAATAACCATTGACCCACTGTTCTGGACAGACAGTTAAGATAATTGAGGCGTGTGCCCAAGACAACGTGCTTGACGCTTAATTGGATATCAGCACGAAGATAAGTATAAAACAAGCAAAGACCATGTGGTCACAGACCACAATTATTTACCCTCTATATATGTTTCTATATACGTTAGTTTTGAACACTATGACGTAGTTTTCACTATCAGAGTCGTTTTTGTTAACTGAAATCAGACATCAGTTAGATGTTATTGTTATTTACGCTATTTATATGCTACTATATACGTTAGTGGCTAAAATACTTTTATTAAAGTGACAATTACAATTACAGCCGGGTTTTTATAATTGACATCAGACATTAATTATATTTTATTGTTTAGTGTATCCATTTCCAAGAATCCAAAGTGTTTGTAGTCATCCTGATGTTTCTAACCACAAAATACTTTTTTATATAACTTTATATCGTTTGAGAAGTAACGGTTATGGAGACGAGCTCTTGTCTATATTTAAGATAATTTTCCCGTTTCCATGTAACAGACTCGTGTTTCCTTCTATTGTAACTTTATCCAGACGTGTTTACAGGATTGTAGATTAACCAAACTAGGGTCTATTTTCACGGGTTAAAACTAGCGTCTGCGACTTTAATACCAGTAAATAGGCCCGTGGGTTTTTATATGCACCTTTGCTGGCCTGGGAGTAACATATTCAGAAAAGAACAACCCCTGGTGTCCAGCTATTTCTCCCAGGATATTGGTTTTAACAAACACACCCACTAAAGCTGTATCCTAACCAGACCCAAGCGGTTGGGATACGGCAATTGAAATCAATGATTTCTAAAATAATCGCTTGCATCGCTCGCGTCCGGTTAAGTTAAATGTACTTCATTCACATGGGTTGCCACAAAGAAGTCCTCAGTGTTAACACGTTACAGGTGTTTGCAAATTACATGCTCTCGTATGTCAACTTCATTCCAATAATTGACACTATAAATCTGTCAACCATAAAATAATCACAATCAAAGAGCAGACTACTTGTGCGGATATATTTCCGGATTTTTGGTCAACCAAATAGGAAAATACCTGCGATATGTGGCCATCTAGCCAGAGCACACTGAATCATCAACTAAATGGGATAATAACTGTGATATGTGGCCATCTAGCCAGAGACCGGCCTCGGTGGCGTCGTAGTTAGGCCATCGGTCAACAGGCTGGTAGGTACTGGATTCGGATCCCAGTCGAGGCATGGGATTTTTAATCCAGATACCGACTCCAAACCCTGAGTGAGTGCTCCGCAAGGCTTAATGGGTAGGTGTAAACCACTTGCACCGACCAGTGATCCATAACTGGTTCAACAAAGGCCATGGCTTGTGCTATCCTGCCTGTGGGAAGCGCAAATAAAAGATCCCTTGCTGCTAATCGGAAAGAGTAGCCCATGAAGTGGCGACAGCGGGTTTCCTCTCAAAATCTGTGTGTTCCTTAACCATATGTCTGACGCCATATAACCGTAAATAAAATGTGTCGAGTGCGTCAGTAAATAAAACATTTCCTTTCCTATCTAGCCAGAGCACAGCGAATCATCAGCTAAATTGGATGATAACTCTGATCTATGGCCTATGTCAGTATTTTGATACAGGCGCGGATCCAAGGGGAGAATGTTCAGGGTACACTCTTCAAGGGTGGACCCAGAAAATATTTTAGGACACATTGATCAACTGCCTAAAAGGGGCACTTCAGTAAAAATTGTAAACAAATTGCATAAAAGGGACAGTTTAACTTTTATTATGAGGGGCAAGTTCCATGCTTCCATTCTTTTGGACCCACCCTTGACCCTTCTTCATATTGGATGTACCTAAAAAAAATCCAATATTTAAAACCTTAACAATTGTCTTTTGTGAAGGATCTATAATACTAATATCTTGGTCGTATTTGAAGATTGGCATACTATGCGTAATGCGTGTTAGTGTAGGCCTACTTTTGAATACCATAGATACTTTTTAACAAAAAGAAGAAACATAGCACCCACTCCGTGAATAGTGCAGGTTCCCTTTTGAACATTGCACCCAATTACACGAAAAATACTACATCCGCCCCAGGAAAAAAAACCCCATTAACATTAACAAAGACTGCAGCCCAAAACGGAGACTTTCCAGTTATGATAACGTTCGTTCATTATAGAATTTTGCCGTGAACAATGTTTTACACTTTATTACCCATATAGTTAAAACGTTATTGGTAACTATCAAAGTGATATGTCCCACTAGAACGCCAAGTTACACAAACGTCAACTAAACGAGTTTAGTGATATAAATTAAAATCGATTATGGGTAATAAATAGGATATTAAACTCGTTACCATTTCGTATCATGTTTATGTCCCTCGTGAAATTATTTTCATTGTCACCCGCTAAAGCTCGTGACAATTGAAACCTATTTCACTCTGGACATAAACATGATACGAAACGGAAGCTCGTTTAATATCCTGTAAATATGTAACCCGTGTTATGGGATGTGGTGACCTTACACTAGACTTGCCTCGAAAACTGTGACCGTCGTGTAGATGGCCAACCCTCATTAGCCGAGGCTATACACACGACCGCCATGTGTATAGACAAGTTATGTGTTAAATAATAAAATATGGCTGCCTACATTACGGATGCATGTATGCAGTTCATCTTTGTACGAAATATTTGGCTCGAGATGGGCAAATAGGGGGGCAAAAAGATCCTTGCGAGGTGCGGCATCGTGTAAATATGAAGAAGGCGGTCGGCAGTGCAGATCGAATGACGAGAAACGGTCAGAACGATGGGAAACTGTTAAAACGGCCTTGCTTGTTATCTTATAACCGGCCTCGGTGGTGTCATTGTTAAGCCATCGGACATAACGCTGGTAGGTAAAGGGTTCGCAGCCCGGTATACGTACCGGCTCCCACCCAGAGCGAGTTTTAACGACTAGGTAGATGCAAGACCGCTACACCCTCTCTCTCTCACCCTCTATCTCTCTCTCATCTCTCTCTCTCTCTCTCTCTCTCTCTCTCTCTCTCTCTCTCTCTCTCTCTCTCTCTCTCTCTCTCTCTCTCTCCTAACAACTAACCCACTGCCCTGGACAGACAGCCAAGATAGCTGAGGTGTGTGCCCAGGACAGCGTGCTTGAACCTTAATTGGATATAAGCACGAAAATAAATTGAAGAAAGAAAGATGATTTTATATATACATGTATGATATTGTTTTGGGGATGTTTTTGGGGTGGGTTTTGTTTCAGCCGCTAAACTAATTTTAAATGATTGGGTCAAAGGGGGACTCGAGCGTATTCATGTTTTTGCAGATTTTTCAAGCATCTGAGAAATGAAACTGCGAAATTGATTTCAAGTAACTCAAAATTTACGCTCAAACTACAAACAAGTTATGCAACACGATACTGGCGCAGACAACGCGCTGACGAAACGATCGATCTAGCCATTTTCAAAGGCCTTAATCCGTAGCATATCAAGTTGTAGACTAATCAGTGTGAATGGTATTAACTAAATCTTTAATACTGATAGTTTTAAAAGTAATCTATCAAAGTTGCATAATGACATTTATTGCTTTTGGTATCAATGATTTTATTTTCATCTACATTTCCTAGAAGGAACTAAAAAAAAAAAACATTCTGACTGACTTTTTTTCTTTTTTTTTCAACAAATGTGTGTGATGATTAAAAAAACCATGACATTTTGCATTTTAGGATATACCTTAGGAAATATTTTTTGAAACAGTAACATTGGAGATTTATTTGGTGATTGTTGAGGCAGCCATTTTTCAAAATGGCCACTTTGGCTGCCATGAAAGCCAGTGTAGGTGTCAGAATTGAACATATTTATGGTTATTTTCACACTTAATTACACAGATTTCCGTATATAAGTCCATTACATGTCTTGTAGTTTACTGCTTCATAATAATGTCATGGTAGGGTTCGGTTTTTTTTTTTTTTTTTTTTTTTTTTTTTTTTTTTTTAAATAGCTAACATTAAAGATTACATAATTTGTGCTAAACTAGTATTTCGAGGGCATGTTGGAGCCCAAAATGTCCCATTTGCCCAAGATGTCCTAATTGGGACATCTTGATCGGACACAGGCCCAAGATGTCCCTTTTGCGACATCTTGGGCCGGTGCTCTGCCTAAATTTTTGGCTTCAACAACGGCAGCATAAAAATTAATGCCAAACACGTTTTTTTGGAGAAGGGTTATTTTCTCCTTCTCTCTTTGGGGAAAGTGACCTGCATATTTAATTACGTAGAACACATTCGTAGGATTCATATTGCACTAGTTAGTACATATGCCCAATACACATATTACAGGCATGAACCTTGTAGGTCATATGAGTGACATGCGCCTGGAATAATATTGGAAAGGTGTGGTGAGAACGAAGATGAGGTTAATTCGTAGGCTGTATTCCATGATAACCATCAGCCAGATAGTCCACACCCCACCCCCACACCCCCAGAGGAATGTGACCATCATTTCTCTTGTATGCATTTTGTTTGTGACGCTGCCTATTCATCACTCAATGTGTGGTGTGTGTGTGTGTGTGTGTGTGTGTGGTAGTCATCCTTTATCACCCTTTGTATGTCAATGACAAACGGATCGAGTGTATTCGTCCATTAAGTCATAGTAAATATCTCTTAAAGCGACATTCCTGAGTTTGCTGCACTTTTTAAGATGTCATTGATTAACAGAGACTTTTTAACGATTGTAATTAAATATGAAATATACTTTTCTGCATAAAATATTAGTGGCTGCATATTAAACGTGTTTCTGAACGTTTTAATATTTGTACTACATTAAATTACATCTTATTTCCTAAAATATTGTTTCTTCGTACGTACGAAATTATTTGAAGACAAAATCCAGTTTGGGCTTTTTACAAATATTAAGACGACCAGAAACACATTGAATATACAGACACTGATATTCTAAACAAGAAAATATATTTAATATATAAGTGTAATGGTAGAAATATTTTATTTATCGGAAACATCTTACAATGCAGCGAACTCAGGCATGTCCCTTTAAGAGAAACATCTTACAATGCAGCAAACTCAAGAATGTCCCTTTAAGAGAAACATCTTACAATGCAGAAAACTCAGGAATGTCCCTTTAAGAGGAACATCTTACACTGCAGCAAACTCAGGCATGTTCCTTTTAAGAGAAACATCTTACAATGCAGCAAACTCAGGAATGTCCCTTTAAGAGAAACATCTTACAATGCAGCAAACTCAGGAATGTCCCTTTAATTGTGATTCTCGGATGCCTTCATATGAAGATGGCAGCACTCAAAGTGGTAGCAGATCTTCTCGAAGGTAGTGAATTAGTGGATGTCTGAGTATATATAGATTGGAGTTGCCTCTCAGAAACGACAGACTCCTTTTCCAAACGCCGCTAATGTGACACCTCCCCGACATCCTACAGCAGAAGGAGTATGATTTATATTTCATGTCGGTCAAAAACTGAATACAATCACAGAGCTGAATTATGAACCTCGTTCCAAGTTTGTTTACCAGTTCTACGTATATAAGTATTTTATCATTATTAGTTTCTTGAAACAACACAAACTATGTTTAGAAGATTTGTGGACACTTAATGAATACGATGTTGATGTATATGCTTGTGACGGAACATGCTCTTATTTCTTTTCGCCTGTGGCGATATTAATTGTTTAGAGGGCCGTGTGCAGTTCCAATATGCACTTAAGCCCAGGTGGGCACTTTGTTACGTAATACCTCTGCGCGACGGTGGTCGTGCTGTTTCAATACACACCCAGACCAGGTGCGCAGGCCATGTGGCCAGTAGTTACGTAATACATCCGCGAGTGCGGTTTTTACGACCTTGAATTTAGCGACTAGGCGTCATCAAGTCTGGCCATCTAAGGAAAATTGTCGTCTTGGTCGCTGTGGAAATATCACTTGTAGGTATTCGGTGCCGCGATGTGCCCCAGGCGATATTCGGTTTTTTAATAAATAGCTAGGGTTTTAGAGATATCAGGGAGAAACATATTGGAAGGCTTCCCGGGAAAAAGGTCCGTTTGGACTTGGTAAATATTATTTCTGCTCTGTTGTATAACCTTGATGTGATTGATGTGACTTTAAATATTTTAATACTGTATTATAACAATATTATTTAGACGGTGCTGCCGGTAATCTGACGCAGTAAACTGTAGGCTCACTGTTCTAATATATATAAAGCTTAACCAGTCATCCTAGAGGACCTAGGTAAACTGTAGGTTATTGTCTTTATTGTGATAGGTACCAGTATTAATTCTGTATTACAAGGTTACTGAATGAGTAGATAAAGGTTAATTAAAAATTAACCAGTTAGGAATAGAGTTGTAATTCCTTTATTAATTAAGTTCCCCTGGAAGCGTATAAACTAGACACCTAGTGATTAACTAATTAAGTGATCAGTTCTGGGTTGTTACTATTTGTTGTTGTTAATTAACTACTGCGGCAGTACATTTGTCAGCGTAGATTAATACAGATTCCAAAGTGTATTGTGTTTTTGTTGTGTTTTCTACTAAACTAAACGTGCTATATTATATATACTTTATATAAGATCTTATCTCTGTTCATACCTAGAGACGAGCCACGCGGGTATATACTGCCCGATACAGAGAGATCTAATAGATATACAGTTAGGAGAGATATTTGGATAATCGTGTTTCATTCAGTTACGGGTATTATAGGATCCCCGTGACAATGCTGAATATTCAGAAAAAGAGCATTACTTTTATTTCCATCTGTAGAACTGGTAAACAAAACTGGGACGGAGTCTTTGACCGACAAGGAATATAAATCATATATACGTTCTACTGTAGGATGGTGGGGAGGTATCACATTTAGAAAAAAAGAAAAAGAAGAAGAAGAAAAAACACTAAAAATAGCCAATCTATTTTACACCTTATTTAAACAATATTCGGCATGTTCACAACAAAACGCATTTTTTATTTTAGGCCTCAGTGGCCACGCTGTGTTTTTTTAATGTCGTTGTGCATGCGAGGGCTAGCTGATAGTGGATCGTGAAATCGTGTCTTTTGGTATCATGAAGTAGCGAGTCGCAGGTGTTACAGTCAAATATATTCATTATTACAGTCATATAAACAATATTTGATTAGGAAAACAGTGCCACGCCGTGTCCATCAAAACCCAATCTCGTTTAGCTAGTTAACAAGAAATAAATTAAAACAACCGCACAAACCTGTATTTAGTGATACCAGACCTAGCCCGTGAAAATGGACGCTAGCTTTAGTAGTTAAAGGTGCAGACCCTAGTTTCAACCCATAAAAATGGACAACTTCGTTTCGTGCTTATATCAAATTAGGGTTCAGGCACGCTGTCCTGGGAACACATCAGCTATCTGGACTGTCTGTCCAGGACGGTGGGTTAGTTGTTAGTGAGAGAGAAGAGGGTGTAGTGGTCTTACACCTACCTATTGAGTCGTTGAAACTAGCTCTGGGTGGAAGCCGATACCGGACTGCGAACCCGGTACCAACCAGTCTGATGGCTTAACCACGTCACCGTTAGTTTCTTTTGGTTAACGACACCACTAGAGCACACTGACTTACTAATCTTCGGCTATTGGATGTCAAACATTTGGTAATTTTGACATATAATCAATGTGGAAACCCCCCTTCTCTCTCTCTCTCTCTCTCTCTCTCTCTCTCTCTCTCTCTCTCTCTCTCTCTCTATCATTATATACTTTCATTTACTCTAGATACTTGTTAAAATCCAGGTCCTTGTGAATATATTATTTTGATTAAGTCTGCCTATAAAGTAGTACATTATGTGTGTATAAATTATATATAAAATTACTGTAACAACCCATGTCTTCTCCCTTTGCATGGGTTGATATTTGTCAACAAGAGAATGGTCAAGAAAAAAACAGTTATAAAAAAAAAAAATAATAATAAAAAAAATTTAAAAAGTGGAAACCCGTTACATTTTCCCTCAGTAGCGAGGTCTATTTTATATTCACCATTCTACAGACATGATAGAACATACCATGGTCTTTGATATACCAGTCGTGATACACTAGGCTAGAGCGAGTACAAAATAGCATATTCACATAAATATATCAATTGTTGTTTTGAAATTTAAGTAAAGATTGTACCATGAACAGCATGGTACATTAAACAAATTACAACAAACTAATTTCATTTACGAGCAGAATTTTTTTTTTATTACTATTTTTTTTTTTTTATTGTCCCCAGACCATTAGACAGTTTTCGTTTTATTGGAAAATATTTACATGATGATTGAAACATTGTGAAGTAAATGTTTTTCACCCATAATTCCTCGAGGGCGAAGAACTGGTTACGCAATTTTGTTCGTGTTTATTTTCTTTGTTTTTACCCAGAATTCTGGAAGAAACCATTAGTTACGCATAGTATCATCCTTTCAATTACAATAATGCACCTTTACAATCGTATTTCAGATAGGTTGCAAAACAATGAATTAAACATAAGAAAATAAATAAATAAATTTAAAGTAAAACGCAAACAAAAACACCCTCCTCCCAAAAAAACCCCAACCAAAACACAAAAACAACAAACCAAAACAAACCAAAACAAAATAAACAAACATCGTAACCTAACCATTTGTTTAATGTTAGGTTTGCAGGTGAAAGTCCTTTCTTTTTTATCGCCTACCACATCGACAACCAGCGTTTACAGAAATAGTATGCAGTACATAGTTGTTTCTCAGGTTAACCGGAAGTCGTCTGTCAACACACCTCTGGGAATGGCCGACCAAAACCGTGTGCCTCGTTTCTATTGGTAAACAGAGATAGTGATTGTGCCAGCACGTGCGGCTCGCGCACTCGGCGTCTGTGACGTATCTCGGTATGGTGTTCTCTCCCAAATCCACAATATGATAGTTGCATCTGCACATCCAGGGTAGATCCACTTCCGGAGAGTAACGCCCAACACTGGAATCCACGGGTTCGGTCCGCTTGCGTCTGTTGACTGGCTGGTTGCCTAGAAGAAAGCGAAAACCAGTCCTGTGGTAGCCGGTCGCGTCACTGTCATCCGGGCATACAGCGACCAGTGGACGTAGAATTACTTCAGAATCGGCTGATGCCAGTGGAGAGAGAACAAGCAGCTCCATGATTATCAGGAAATACTGGAAATAAACAATAAAAAACAAATTAACATTATATAACAACAATAATACCCCTATTGCTACTCGACAGGCCCGTAGCGGAAATAAAACAGCCTGCTTCCCCTCCCCTCCACCCCACACTATGGCTTCCCCACCCACTATGACTCAAACCCTAATACTCGTGTACTATCTTTAAAATGGGTCGTCAAGATAACGAAAACGGCGTTTCACTATCTTTAAACAACAACAACAACAAAAACCCTTTATTTCCAGCAAGGGGTGAGACGTAGCACAGTGCTAAAGCTCTCGATTGATGCGCGGTCGGGTTGGGATTGATCCCCGTCGGTGGGCCCATTGACCTATTTTTCGTTCCAGCCAGTGCACAATGACTGGTATATTAAAGGCCGTGGTATGTGTTATCCTGTCTGTGGGATGGTGTATATAAAATATCCCTTGCTACTAATGGAAAAATGTAGCGCGTTTCCTCTCTAAAGATTATAATAATTATGTCGCAATTACCGAATGTTTGACATCCAAAAGCCGATGATTAATAAATCAATGTGTTCTAGTGGTGTCGTTAAACAAGAAACCAACAATGGCAGGACACTGTTGGTAGTACTGGGGCGCATCTATTTCAAGACACAATAGATCAAGAATATTTGTTTTTAGTATTAGACGTGCATTGATTAGTAGAATTATTTTAAAGAATACCCCAAACTGTGCTCAGAATATATAGCTATAATTCCATATAAACTGAGATTAGATGTGAATTGTCGGGACATGAAATCTAGTTAGAACTAGACTAACTATGAACTCCCCCTCCCCCCTCCCCCCACTAAATTTTAATGCACATGATCACTTGTTTATACACTCATTGTCAATAAACCGGTGCATTTGATGCATCTATAGTTACCCCCCCCCCCAAAAAAAAAAAAAAAGAAAAAAAAAAAAAAAAAAAAAACCCACACCAAAAAACAAACAAAAAAACAAAAAAAAAACCACCCAAAAAACAACAACAACAAAACAACAGCAACAAACAATTAAACTCGGAAAGCAAAATATTTCATCATATATTAAATGCTAGGGTTCCCACGATCTATTGTCACTTGGTTTTAAAACCTGGAAATCATCCACTTTCCCTACACACTTGTCACTGTTTTTGAAAAATCCGTTACTGTCACTGCTTTTATAAAGGGACATTTCTTAGTTTGCTGCACTTTTTAAGATGTTATTGACTAACAAAGGCTTTTTAACGATTGCAATTACATATATTAATGATTATAATTTAAACAAGGATGAACGTATGACTAACAAAACAGTTACGACTAAACATATTTTGTTTTACAGTTTTTTATATTAACTCAAAACATTTTCGTTACAGAAAGATTCGTGACCATAAAATATGGAGAAAAAAAAAGTGACACACGTTCGCTACTGAAAGAAATATATGGCTGTATATGCACATTTTTAATGAAACGTTTACAAAAGTAGTTTGTTTTTAAAGAAGACTAAAATCGCAAATTATATAGAGAATAATTCATGAGTAGCCGTTAGATACCATTTATCTCACAACGAAGTGTTTTAAAATGTATCTAACGAGCGAACGCGAGTTTGATACGTTTTCAAACAACGATTTGTGAGATAAATGGTATCTAACGGACACGAATGTATTATTCTATTTTTTACATATCCTCAAAAACCATGTTTTAAGCAAATTTATTTACAGCACTAGTAGCTAACTTAAATGTCACAGATCCACGATTGCCAGGTTAACTTATACGTCACAATGTAATCGATTTCCATCGTGTAGTTTTTCATTGGATGTATGACAGTGGTGACCTGGTCATCACCTAGGAGTAGCCAGTCGTATGTCCTGAAATTGTTAATACAGGGACATGTGTAAATAACCATGTGCTATCAAAAATAACGCATGGTGTTCTCACCAAGGGGCGTGTAAGAAATGATTTTACTTTTGTTTTGTGACGTTGAAACGTTTTGTTAACATGGTTGGATTGAAACTTATTTCCTAACAATAGCTTGTTTCGAATTCCAGGTCTTTATCGTTTCGCGTTAGTATAGATTTAAATCCCCCATATATTTATTCATTTTTTTATTTATTTTCTTTCTTCTCCTATATTTCCCAGTCCTTTCCATTCTATGAGTCATAGCATTGTTTTTTTTGCCAATCGTTCATTTATACAGAAATCTTACAAATGCATTTATGTATTAAATTGTTATATATGACTGTATAACATTATTATACCACAAATTAGATATATGCATTTGTATATAAATTACATGAATATTACAAATGCATTTATGTATTAAATTGTTATATATGACTGTATAACATTATTATACCACAAATTAGATATATGTATTTGTATATAAATTATACCACGTTGATGTAAGGTCATGAATTCAAGGCTTCAAAACTGCGGAAAATAAATATTTAAAAATACAAACAAAAAAACCCCCAAAAAACCCCAACAGCATGGTAACGGACATTTCAGAGTCGATAATTCCCAATATCCAGTTACAAAAACAATTTATGCTCCATTTTTCCAACATAGCATTCTAGGGGCCGTTTGACTATAACGTAATGCAAAAAGTTGCATTTTTATACACCCTCCTCGACGTAACTGCCAAGCAAGGAGAGGAGTAAAACGGATTATGTTCCAACAAAAATAGAAAGATGTTTGTTTACGTAACCTCAAGTATGGTTGGAAATTGTTTTGTTGATATATTGTTTCATGTTTTAATGATCATTATATGGTCAATTATGTAGATATGCTTTTTAAATTGTCATTTCAGTAGTCTGTTAAAGCGACTGGTTCCTAGCAACATTTTAAAGGAAAGATTTGTAAGGTTAATATTTTGTTCGGTTTCATATCGAAATTACTTTTTTTTTTAAATATTATTAAATAGTCCGATCCTCTCTTCTTTCTCTTATTTATTTGTGTACTGTCCTTCTAAAATGCTCCAAATTATATAAATATTCTATTAACTTTTTTACTAATTTCTATTTTCAAAATTCTGCCCTAGTGGTATATGAACACGTTAAACTATTATCCTGTTCAATTATTTAGACCCAAAGTTTTTTGCAAATGTTACGTTTATTTCCTATTCGATATTTGTTTTCTTTGCATTTACATGAAAACAAACCCAAACCCCGACAGGTTTTATATATAAATCATCATATAAAATGCACGAAGTTGACTTAATTCCACTTTTTAAAAATCTCTGTGTCTTTTGAATGCACGTTATTTCTCCTATAAATAACTAAGGTCATTTGCATATCAAAACATTGGGATCTGAGGCTACGTGAAGGCCATTATAGCTTGTTTCACTAAATCAAGGTTATTATTGTTTTGCAGTGTGTAACAGCATTGTCTAATCTTTCCGTTAAACATAGATGTAAACAAACAGAACATGTAACCCTTTCTTGTAGGTGCATTATATTTAATAAATTTAGCTAATGTATTATGTATTTTTATTTTATTATATCAGTTGTGTTGTGTTAGGTTAGGTATGGTATGCTAATTATATATTAGCATACCATACCTAACCTAACACAACACAACTGAGGTGTAGCACAGTAATAAACACAAATCACCTCACACACCGCAGGAATGTGCTTTCCAAATTTATAAATAAATTTAATGCAGGGCCGGACCCAGAAGACCGGGGGGGGGGGGGGGAGATAAAATGTCAAAGGCCACCAACATCAAATAATAATAAAAATGTTATTTAATTTGCCTCTTAATTGGGAACTCATACGTATATATATATATATATATATATATATATATATAGTATTTAGGGTGGTGCTAGGGGCTGGGGTTTGGGGGTTGGGTGTTACATTTGTAATGCGAAAAACCAAAGCACTATTGTTCAGACTCGTATGGGTTCAACCACTTTTTCATCCCGCAGACACAGCCCTGAATGTTCAAAATATGATAGCATTGCTTGGTCAATAACATCATTATTTCGATCTATGACTGCATGTGCTATTGTAGCAATGTGTAAACCACGTAAAATACAAGTTAGGTAGGGTATATAAATTCATTGAAAATGTATTAGTCGACATTCTTGTTATTGTTATTTGAGGAAAAATATGGGTAAATCGAAAAACACTTTAGTTGATGTAAAATCGTGTATTAAGAACGTTTTCGATTATTTTGAAGATGAATATCAGCGCGGTAGACCTAGGTATGCTTCTTATCGAATTGTCGATCGAGTTGCCGCTGCACTTAAAGTTTCGGTTTCAACAGTAAAAAGAACTGTGAAAAATCTAAGCTCTACGAATCCAGGCACAGAAATCACTGTTAAAAAACGCGACCGAAAACTCATCGATTTATTTGATAAAGATGTTATTAGACGACGAGTATACAGATTTTATAGAGAGGGCGAATTACCTACATTACATAAGATTAACGTGGCTTTAAGGGAGGAATGTGGAATCAACATATCCATATCAACTTTATGAAGAACACTCCATGACCTCGATTTTAAATACCAACATATGTCTACAACCGGAAAAGTGATTTTTGAGGACGCCAATATATCAGACAGGAGACTGTCCTATTTCCATGAAATATCCAGTTTACGAGAACAGGGGTATTTAATAGTGTATCAAGATGAGACCTGGGTGAATGTCAACCACACAACATCCCACCACTGGACAGATATCCACCCGGGCACAAGTACCGCCAATCACCTGCCGAAATCAGACGCTGCTGATCGAGTTCATAAACTCTGTTCGGTGACTGGGAAGGGAAAAAGACTTATTATTTGTCATGCTGGCTGTGATAAATATGGATTGATAGATGGCTGTGAATTGATCTTTGAGGTTAAAAAAAACAGACGGAGACTATCATGGTGAGATGAATCATAAAAATTTCAGCAAATGGTTTGAAGAACAACTTATGCCTTCTCTACCAGAACCTTCTGTTATCGTCATGGATAACGCAAGCTACCACAACAAATTAACTGAGATTACACGATGTCCTGCACTAAACGCTAAAAAGGAAGAAATTCAGTCGTGGCTACGAAACAAAAATATACCTTTTGAGAGTAACATGGCAAAGCCAGTTCTTTATGAACTTGTTAAAAGTAACAAATGTGCAAAGCAATTTGTTACTGATGATATTGCTGAACGCCATGGGTACTTGTGTCTAAGACTGCCGCCAAGACATTCTGAACTCAATCCGATAGAACTGATCTGGAGTCAAGTCAAAGGGCACATAGCTCGTCATAATGATGGTAAAATGATCACGGTGCGGAGAGAACATGCACATGCATTGAACTCTGTCAAACCTACACACTTCTCTGACGCAGTTAAACATGTAATAAAGATCGAAGAAGATTTTAGAAAACAAAATAGTTTTATAAGAAATAAAATACCCCCTGTGATAGTCCCCCTTAACGAAGATAGTGATGAAGAAATGAGTTCGTCGACTGATTAAGTTATTTCTCCATACCCATCAGGAGTATTACTTTAATGTATGCATGAACTCTTTAACACCAAAAACTATTTATTTCCATATCATTCACTATCAAACAACCTAACAACCTATAAACTAATCGACTAGAAATGCATATAGACTACACATACATACGAGAGAAATGTTTATTTAACGACACACTCAACGCATTTGATATACGTTTATGTGGCGTCAGACAAAACGGTTAAGGAGCATTATGACGGTGAGAAAGAAACTCGCTACCGCCACATGGGCCACTGTTTCCGATAAACAATTTTGATAAGCAATAAGGGACGTTTAATATGCACCATCCCATAGACAGGATAGCACATACCACAGCCTTTATACATCAGTTGTGGTGCACAGGCTGGAACTAGACACAACCCAATGGGTCCACCATGTGGGATCGATCAGTCGACCTACCATGAGCGAACGCTTTACCTCTGAGCTACGTCCCGCTCCATATACAAAAGAAGCCTTAAGTGGGGTTGGGGTTGTGCAGAGGGTCACACCTCCACCAATCGCATGCATACCATATTCTTCTCTCTCTCTCTCTCTCTCCCTATAACCATATAACCATAGATTAAAATATGTTGAGTGCGTCGTTACATAAATGACGTCTCTCTCTCTCTCTCTCTCTCTCTCTCTCTCTCTCTCTCTCTCTCTCTCTCTCTCTCTCTCTCTCTCTGTATGTCTGTCTCTCCCTTCAGCGCGCGCGCTTGTGTATTCCACAATATAATTATAATATTTGATACATATTTTTTTTTCAAACTGAGGTTTGTCACTTGAACTCCCCACCTGAATCCGCGCCTGCTTCATGTTTACAGATATTTTCTTAAATATAGGTCATACTACGATTTGTGCGGATAGGACGATAGAACCGAACATTAGTTTGAAACGCACTATAGAATGATGCTTTTGATATGCAAATGACCTTAGTTATTTATAGGAGAAATAACGTGCATTCAAAAGACACAGAGATTTTTAAAAAGTGGAATTAAGTCAACTTCGTGCATTTTATATGATGATTTGTATATAAAACCTGTCGGGGTTTGGGTTTGTTTTCATGTAAATGCAAAGAAAACAAATATCGAATAGGAAATAAACATAACATTTGCAAAAAACTTTGGGTCTAAATAATTGAACAGGATAATAGCTATCTATCTATCGGTCATCTACATGTATTTATAATAAGACTAATTTGAACCTTTTTAATAAATCCACACAATCATGGATGAAATGTTTCACTAACATATGTTAGTGTGGTCTTCAATATAACACGATGCAGAGAGACCCGACAAAGATGTGCGTTTAAACAAGGGTACGTAACGAAACTTACTAACATTGTCGCTTGTGATATTTTAGGGGTTTTTTTTGCATTGTTATACACGTTTTATTTGCTCAAAGTTAGTTGACATATAAAGTGGTTTTTGATATAATGTTATGAATGACTAGGTTACTTTTATTTATAATCCTTGGTAGACCTCGGGATGCTAACAGATGTGTTAACTTGCCTTTAAGATTTGGAATCATGGAATTTACTATTGGTCTGTCATTTTGTGTAAACCTGAATTACATTTTTAAATTGTGAGGAGAGGCCTTGATATAGGCATTTTACCTGTTGGTCTAGGATAGATACCCGTCGGTTGACCCATTGGGCTATTTCTCGTCCCTGCCAGTGCTCCACAACTGGTGTAACAAAGGCGTGACCGTGGGTCATTCCACAGAAAAGGTGAAAAATTCAGATTTTATTTTTCTTAAAAATTAAACAACTTGAATCTATTTTTTATTTGCAGTACTGTATTCTGTATCTATTTCTGCACATGAAATGATGGTTTGGCACACTAATAGCCATTTCAGTTTGTATGTGTGGTTTTTAAAACTGTCACAGGTAAGAAATAGTGTCCACTAAGTTATGGAATATCAAACATTGCACTAAACACACAAGGGACATTTTATATGGTACTACAATTTAGGCAAGCTGTCTCTTTCTATGAATTAATGTAACTTTGTTACAAGATAAGGTTATATTTTTAGTAATCACCTAAATGTTTACTCTTATCATATATTTTCTTACAAACTATCATTTATAATTTGAAAAATATTTCCTATATGTTGCAAGAAGTAGTTTTACTATATATCACCCAGCACATCCTTTTACTGCCCTTGTAAATATATGCTAATATCCATTAACAACATAAATTTTAATTTTTACAAATACATTTGTTCATGAAAGTAACCTAGTGGACATGCGGTAACATAGTTACTTATAATAACCATCCAATCAAAGAACCGACCTACAGTAAAAACTTTGATTATCTATATTTAATGATCAGAATAGACTGATACAGTAATAAGAATGAGTAACAAGGTCATATCTCTAAATACAGAGAAATAATTATTTTACTAATGTGAGGTCATCATCAGATTAAATGATTCAATCGAAATTGACAATAAATATCATTTAAAATTTTAACTGTTACACATTTAATTCAAGTGAGTAAATGAATGATTAAAGACACCTCAGCATGAATATCATAATATTTGGAATCAAACAAAATGTTCCATGGACAGTGTTTCTGCCAGAAAGAAATCTGTGGGCATGGCGCTATGAAATTAAATGCAACCACAGTATGGGGGCCTCCTCCAGAAGGAAAATAGGTTAAGTTTAGAGTTAGGGTTAAGAAAATCATACAGTAATGATAAGAATAATTAATTTTGTCAAAAGTTAATTAAAACAAAAATCTACACAAAAATGTGGGTATGGCGCCATACCATTAGCAGTTGGTTTGGGAAGGAGATAAACAGTTTTCATAAATATACCCATAAATGTCCTTATTGTTGAGGCAGAATGCACTCCACCTGTATAGCTGCCTCATTGTACAACCTTATGATGCCTAGCTTAACACCTAATTGTAAAACAAAATAAATACAGCCATATACATTTAATGCAAAGATGCACGAATATCCTTCATTTGTAGTAGTTTGAGGTACAAGAGTGATAATGAGTGGACACATCAACAGCGACCCATGGGGTTATATACACAAGAAGTGTCATCAACAGCGACCCATGGGGTTATATACACAAGAAGTGTCATCAACAGCGACCCATGGGGTTATATACACAAGAAGTGTCATCAACAGACACTTCAGTGATGATTGAGCTATTTGCGCTGTAGTTTGAGTAAGAGTAGTGTTAGCCAATATTTCATAATTAACGTGACTCTACAGAAGTTAGAATATAAGAACTCTGCAGAAAGAATGTATTTGCATTTGCACAGGCCAACTATTGAACAAACATAACTGGTATCCCCTTGGTCAGAATTCAGTGTGTGTGTGGGGGGGGGGGGGGGGGGAGGCGGCGGAGATATATTTTTATTTTTGTTAATTTTTTTTATTTTATTATTATTTACTTCGGTGCTACTTTCATGTGCCAGGTAGAGAACACATTCATTAGGATATATACCGCTAAATCAAATTGAAAAGATGCCATTAGTAATAAACATAATAGTGCATACAGCTGCTATATGTATAACCATTATTTTAATCAACATATTACCACAAAATTGAAATATTAATACAGTGCACACCATAACACCTGACCCTTGGAATGATTTATATATCGGGACACATCTCTGATTTCTGACTATCCTAGTTCCACATAAAAAAAGTTAATCCTAATTTTACTGGCACTCTGCAAATGTTATAAACACAGTATATAGTAATTAACTGGTACACTGATAGTAATTAAATCAAATGTACCTGTGTTTATTAAAATAACTGAAAACAAGCATGTGTCCATCATTAACGATTAGTATAAATCAATGTTATGACAACTGTGATGTGTTTTATACTGGTAACTGATATATTGACACTGTGGCCACTAAGTTACTCTACTTGTTTGTCTACTAGGTTACCAACACTGGTCTACTAAGTTACTTTGTTGAAGGTAACTTAGCAGACGGTAACATAGTAGACATTTTCTTAAATGTATCATCCTATGACCTTGCTAGTCTGACATATTACCACTCAGGCTTTTGTTTTAGGTTTTGGTATACTTAACCTACTTTGTGGTATAATGGTCAAACTCATTAAATACATTGGTGGATTACTACATTGGTAACCTTGCAGACATAATAAAGGTACAACTGACTCACGTTTGTAAGTACGTCTTTCGGTTGGATAAATAAGGACTTGGTTGTGGAAGTAGAAAGTAAAAGAAGTTGAAAAACCGATGAACACATTTAATATTCAGCCACTAATATTTTATGCAGAAAAATATATTTGATATGTAATTACAATCGTTAAAAAGTCTGCGTTAGTCGATAACATCTTAAAAATTGGATCAAACTCAGGAATGTCCCTTTAATTAGTTTTTAATCAAACTCTCGTTATCACACAAATAATCCACATGCTAATTTAAAATATACTTTATTGATAAATATTTGACAGTATTTTTTTTAAATTATGAATGACTGGCATAAAATATTAGTGGCTGAATATTAAATGTGTTCATCAATATAGAATGTGTTTCTTATCGTTATAATATTTGTACTAGGTTAAATTTCATTTTATTTCCTAAAAAATGTTTTTTGTACGTACGAAATTATTAGAAGACAAAATCCAGTTTAGGCTTCTTACAAATATTAAGACGACCAGACACACATTGAATATACAGAAAATGATATTCTAAACAAGAAAAAATATTTAATATGTAAGTTTTCTGGTAGAAATATTTTATTAGTCGGAAACATCTTACAAGGCAGCAAACTCAGGAATGTCCCATTAATACCCAACGCTCCTATCCCATCTCATGTCATCCCGGTTCATCGGTTTTTCAACTTCTTTTACTTTTTACTTCCACAACCATGTCCTTGTCTGTCCAACCGAAAGACGTACTCAACTGTTACCTGTGGTCCTCTGTGCCACACACCTTCCGCGTCCTATCAGCGTTTGCTCTTTACTTACCTGACCACGCTGGAGAGTGTTTTGTACCTTCCGCGTCCTATCAGCGTTTGCTCTTTACTTACCTGACCACGTTGGGGAGTGTTTTGTACCTTCCGCGTCCTATCAGCGTTTGCTCTTTACTTACCTGACCACGTTGGAGAGTGTTTTGGTAAGCTTAAAGGTCGCAGATCCTAGTTTTAACACGTTAAAAAATGGACACTAAATTTAGTTAATTTACAAACCTGTAACTCATTTGGAAAAAGTTACAATAGAATGAATGAATGAATGAATAAATGAATGAATGTTTAACGACACCCCAGCACGAAAAATACATCGGCTATTGGGTGTCAAACTATGGTAAAGTTACAACAGAGTGAAAGAAGAGTCTGTGACGTTGAAAGCGGGACATATCCTTAAAAATAGACTAGAACTCAAATCAATAGCCGCTACTTCTCAGACGCAAGTGCGTTTTTTAAAATATGAAAAAGCATAATTTGTTTTGGTGTTAGAAACACCAGGGTGACCAGAAACACTTCGGTTCTACGGCAATGGATAATCTAAAGATGAAATATAACTAATGTTTGATTTCAATGATCATAAACGACTCTAATAGTGCAAAATATGCTGTAGTGTTTAAAAACTGGAGTCTGTCCCTTTAAGAAGTAAAGTTTGTTTTATTTAACAACGCCACTAGAGCACATTGATTTTTTATCTTATCATCGGCTATTGGACGTCAAACATATGGTCATTCTGACACTGTTTTTAGAGGAAACCCGCTGTCGCCACATAGGCTACTCTTTTTTACGACAGGCAGCAAGGGATCTTTTATTTGCGCTTCCCACAGGCAGGATAGCACAAACCATGGCCTTTGTTGAACCAGTTATGGATCACTGGTCGGTGCAAGTGGTTTACACCTACCCATTGAGCCTTGCGGAGCACTCACTCAGGGTTTGGAGTCGGTATCTGGATTAAAAATCCCATGCCTCGACTGGGATCCGAACCCAGTACCTACCAGCCATTAGACCGATGGCCTGCCACGACGCCACCGAGGCCGGTGTCCCTTTAAGAATTCATATTCATCTACCTACTATCGTCCACTATAGCCGATTATCATTAGGTAGTGTCGTGGGCCAGGCCAGCTTAATGAATGGAACACTGTTATAATGAATAGGATAGCAACGAATGACAGATGAGAAATGTGATTCGAAGTTTTAGCCAGCCTTGGCGGGATTTGAACCACTGTCTTCAGCTTAACAATCCATATGCTTAACCTCCGAACTACTGAGCTCGTTTAACATGTTGCAGTTTGCATATGTTCAAATTAATCAATATTTAACTGCACGCCAGCACGACAAACAGCGACTACTAAGTGTCAAATAAAGGTAAGTATACGAATGGATTTATGTTCAATAGCCATAAGCATTCTGAGAGTACAGTATTACTAATAGTCCAGTCAATATATGGTTTGACACAAAACAAATTAGAACAGAAATGTATTATTATTAGGTTTGTTTTTTACTTTTATTCATATATGCATTCTATATAACATATTAAAAACCCACTCTCCAAACTGCGTGCTAAATATGGGGGGGGGGGGGGGGGGGGGGGGGGGGGGGGGTTTTGGGGGGGAGTTTGTTTTGTTTTGTTTGTTTGTTTGTTTGTTTGTTGTTTTTTGTGGGGGTTTTGTGGGGCTGTTTTATTTATTTATTTATTTTTATTTTTATTTATTTTTTAAATTTGGGGGGGGGAGTAAAAATTGAAAAAAGTAATAAAATTGGAGATTTTTGGAATCTTTTTATAAGTTTATATTATGATTATATTCCTTCTTTTTTGTGTTACTCATTGAAGGGAATAAAAACAGGTAAAATATTGTTTCTGATTAGCATCAGAATTAAAATTGGAAGTGGGGGTAGGGTGTTGTGAGGGGTGGGAGGATGTTGTGAGGGGGGTAGAAAATGGTACTTTAAAAAAAAAATTTACCAAATGTTTGACACTCAATAGCCGATGATTAATAAATCAATGTGCTCTAGTGGTATTGTTAAACAAAATCAAATTTAAATTATATTTTTTTAACATTTATAGCATCAAATAATGCCCATCGTAAGACTTCAATGTCGAATTTATAAATTGGATTACAAATTGCCGCCATTTTGTTTTCCGCCATCTTGTTTTTCACCATTTGACAATAAAATTAAATTTTCAGATTTTAAAAATAGATTTTTATAAATTAATGTATAAACACACATGCTAATGCCATAAAAATGCTATAAAGATCGTTGGGATACCAGTTATATACTTTTTATTACACAATTTCCCGCCATTTCGTTTTCTACCATTTTGAACCGTAAAACGTAATTTCTCAGATGCCCAATATATTGTTGGGGTACTCAGCGTCTCCATATTAGATTTAAAACCTGTGTTGGACCAAATCCTAAAACAAAATGCTCCCATGTCACATTTCGTGAAATTGGACCTGACTTTAAGAGACGTGTGTATTTTGTTTTAAAAAATGTAAATTATTGTGTTAAACAAGCATTTTTTTAATTCTAAATATTACTAATTCTACTTACTTAACACAAAACGTTATATTTTATGTGTGTTTGTATGCCCTTTAATGATAAACACAAACATGAAGAAGGAATAGAATCATAATACAAATTTATTAAAAAAAAAACCCCAACATTTTATTACTTTTTTCAACTTTTTACCCCCCCCTCCCCCCTCAAAAAAAAAAAAAAAAAAAAAACCCCCCAAAAAAAAAAAAACCCCCAAAAAACAAACAAACAAAAAACACACAACAACAACCCAAAACAAACCCAATCACATTTATCAAGGAGTTTTGAGAGCGGATTTTTAATATTTGATACTAGATACATATGTGAATGCAAATTTTTTTTTTTAAATAAATGAAAATAAATAAATAATAATAATTTCTGTTCTCTATTCTAATATGCTTTGGGTTTACGAAGTTGTGGGGTTAAATTGACTGGACTATAAAGCAATACATGTCCCCTACCAGCCCAACACATTTTCATGGGGATGTAGTATAGTAATTTATTATGTAACATTTAGTGAAATATCTCACTCAGTGACTATAACAACACATTTTAGCCCCTGCGCGTGCTGTAACCTCACCGTGGCGCAGGGGTGTAACATTCTCTTTGAGAATGGCCAATACAGCACAAATTGAAATTTTGAGTATAAGTCAGTATCTACATGTGTATCTGTGATATTTGTATTTTTGCACAGTTCTTTACACTGTTTTTATTTAAATCTTGAATTTTTATATTGATGTTGATCATCACCTTATTTGTTTGCATTACCATAGTTTGACACTCAATAGCCGATGTATTTTTCGTGCTGGGGTGTCGTTAAACATTCATTCATTCATTCATTCATTCATTCATTCATTCATAACACATTTTAGAGTGAAAATTTCACTATTTCACTCTAAAGTGTGTTATCGTCACTGTAGAAAGTGTTATCTTCACTCTTAGAAAGTCAGAACTATTTCGCTGCTGGCATTTTAAAAATAAAGGTAAATTAACAAAAGTTATATAATAAACAGAACATTTCATGCAAGCGCGACTCGTGAGATATGATTGCAAACTTCACTCGATGAGATATAAATCATATTTGACAAAAAAACACAAAAAAACAAACAACATATATCCTCTATATATCCATTCTGAGATGGTGATAGTGCATTTCTACTATTGCTCTATCAGAATTGTTAAACTGATTGTTAAACTGAATATTTGCAAGTAATATGCATGTGTTTGTGTGTATATCACTGTGTACGAACGGAAGTGTACATTAATTTTACTAAATGGCGATTTTCTGTACCGCTAGCTGCATTATTAACAACGACCTATACAGTAGTAATAATGAAACTAACGATACAGAAATTCACTTCCTCGCCTAACGATAATGTTTCTACTGTCTGACTCGCAAACAAATCGGAGCAGCGTCCAGTGTTATTGTCAGACGGACATAGTGTAACGGACACAATTTCATGTGTAATATAATAGTTACGATCGACTATGATTATCTATCAGCAATTATTAATATTATGCTCAACCATAAAGCATTCCATAGTATATATATATATATATATATATATATATATATATATATATATATATATATATATATATATATATATATATATATAATTAAATTTTCTTTGCGTCTATACACTTTACGGCAATCTGATTGGTTCAGAGGTGCTTACTTTTTTTCGTTCATATCTCGATGAACCGAAACAATTTAAGCCACGCCTACTACCTCCCACTGACTCGCACTACTTTTGTGCAACAAGACGGATATTCTGGCAATCATATTTAGATATTTTGAAGAAAACACACGTGAAAGCTACACAAAATGTATACGATAAATTAATGGAAAATGCTATAGCAGAGTAGACATGTAGCTATATATTATATACGCATTGATTTTTAAAAAAAAACACACCCAAAAACCCCAACCTCTTCGCTAATTATGACATGAGACTCGGTTGGTGGCCAAAGAAATCATGTAGAAAACTTTACTTCTGTAACTTACTTGTATGCGATATTCTACAGCTGTTGGCGAAAATTAAACGTTTCCACCAACAGCATAAATGTTAGATACTTTCTCTTCGTTCATAAAATATAAACTAAACACGAATAGGACAATTCCTTCCAATATAACTAAACGATCCGTAAAAATGCACAGCAGCTAGAGGAAATGAGGTCATTTACAAAAAAATTCACCTGATTCAAATGATAGTGAATGAACGTTCGCATTCTTACGCGACATAAGTATCAATGAAGTATTTAAAGCTAAACTAAATAAATTCAGTTATGTATTGTTAAAGTATGCATATAAATTTAATTATAAGATTTGACTGCAATTATATTTTGGTTCATGCAAGTGTGAACCGAAAAAACGATGTGCACACTTTCGTATGACCCTCTACGCGGGATCATACAGTGTGCAAATCGTTTTTCGGTTCATACTTGCATGAACCAAAAACTAATTGCAGTCAATTCTTATATATATATATATATATATATATATATATATATATTATATATATATATATATATATATAATATATATATGTATATATATGTATATATATGTATATATATGTATATATATGTATATATATATATATGTGTATATGTATGTATATGTATGTATATGTATGTATATATATGTATATGTATATGGATATGTATATGTATGTGTATGTGTATGTGTATGTGTATGTGTATGTGTATGTGTATGTGTATGTATATGTATATGTGTATATATATATATATAAATGTGCGCGTTCGTCTGGGTTATGTTTTTGGTTATGCGTGTGTACTGGTGTGTGGGCTTGTTTTGTAGGCTATTGTTTATTTGGGGGCAGATTTGTTGTTGTTACTGGGGTTTTCTTGGGGGGGGGGTAAAACTGTTTTGGGGGGGGGGGATATTTTTAAAATATTAGGTTTTTTGTTTTGCCTGCCACTTACGCTTATAATCATGTATAGAACAATGTCTTCATTTTAACATTTAACCTTAAATAATCGGCATGCAAGACTAACATAAATATGTTTACACAAAGTACTGTTACTATAGGTAGATGTTTTTAGGTTAAATGATATATTTAGCTTTTATGACAGCAAAATTTACACTTTATAATGCAATGTATATAGGCCTAATTTGCAGCAAACGAAATATTTAGTCATACAGGCGCGTGTACAGGAAATTGCGTAGAGGAATTCTAGACTGGCTAGTGGTGTTTTTAGGGGAGGGGTCGGGCCATGCGTCCCCGGAAATACATTGAAAAAACCCAAAGATAATATACCACGTGGGGAAGGGGACTGTTCTGATCGGAATATTACATATAGTTCGTCCCATCCTCATACAAAAATGGTTGTTTTGTTGGTTTTGTAAATAATTTCAATTTGGTTTGACGTAAAAATAAAAATACAAGTGTTTTGGAAATAACAAATATATACTATTGTTGTGTGTAATGTAGAAAACAAGCGGCTCAGAAATAAATAGCTTGTAGTAAATTCCATAGTATGAAGAAATGCGTTCCCCGGGGGACGCACTATAAACATGTTTCTATTATCTATTACAACTGTGTTACTGTCATATACAATTCCTTAAAACTGCAGGTGTGTTTTGTATGTTTAAATGAAATTATGATAATGTGAGGCGAGATTGCAGTTTTGAAAAAAAACTCGCTAGATTCATCTCCTATATTTAACACATGGTCAGTTATAACAAAATGCAAATTCATCAACTTAATTTTTACCTGTATCATTCTTTATTTTTAAAGCATAGGTGGGGACATTTATGATGCCAGGGACTAGCAAGCATAAATCTGAGCTGAAGATTCACAAACAACTGTGGTCATCAGCCATTCTAACTGTAACCGGAACGCGCCGGAAGTGGTTAGTGGTTAGGGGACGTAACTCTGTCTATTTTTTTTTCTCGAGAATTTCTAATAGAGGCTATGGTGCTCAACCAGTCGTGCTTAATTAATTTATTTCATTTCAACTTATTTTCGTGCTTATATCCAAATAAGGTTCCAAACACGCTGTCCTGGGCTCAAACACACCTCAGCTATCTGAGCTGTCTATCCAGGACAGAGAGTTAGTGGTTAGTTGTTAGTGGTTAATGAGAGAGAAGAGGGGATAGTGGTCTTACACGTACCCACTAAGTCGTTTAAACTCGATTTGGGCGGGAGGCGGTACCGGGCTGCGAACCCTGCACCTACCAGCCTTAAGTCCGATGGCTTAACCACGACACCACCGGGGTATTTGTCGTGCTTGAAGTTGAATGTTAACCTTTAACTGAGATCGTTAAATAAGTAAGTGCTAATACGACGCAAAGTATAGAAGGGATACAATTCAAACTCAATTGAATTTATAGCATATTACAAAACAATCTCGTGATAATAAACACAGACAATGATAATGTAACATCAATAACAACAACAATCACAATAATCAACATTTTAAACATCTAAGCCACACGAAGTCACAATAATCTCTACTTGAAATATTAAATCCACAGAAGACACAGTAATAACAATTTAACAAATCAATGACACACAAAGACACAATAATAACAATTTAACAAATCAGTGGCACACAAACACACAAAAATCACAATTTAACAAATCAAAGCTACACGAAGACACAATAATCACAATTTTACAAATCAAAGCTACACGAAGAAACAATAATAACAATTTTACAAATCAGTGACACACGAAGACACAATAATCACAATTTTACAAATCAAAGCTACACGAAGACACAATAATCACAATTTTACAAATCAAAGCTACACGAAGAAGCAATAATCACAATTTTACAAATCAATGACACACAAAGTCACAATAATAACAATTTTACAAATCAGTGACACACGAAGACACGATAATCACAATTTAACAAATCAGTGACACACAAAGACACAATAATAACAATTTTACAAATCAGTGACACACGAAGACACAATAATCACAATTTAACAAATCAAAGCTACACAAAGACACAATAATCACAATTTTACAAATCAAAGCTACACGAAGACACAATAATCACAATTTAACAAATCAAAGCTACACGAAGACACAATAATCACAATTTTACAAATCAAAGCTACACAAAGACACAATAATCACAATTTAACAAATCAAAGCTACACGAAGACACAATAATCACAATTTAACAAATCAAAGCCACACGAAGACACAATAATCACAATTTATCAAATCAAACCAAGTGTACAGTATATATGTATTTACAAAAATAATTTAAAGAAATAATTATCCTTTTACATGTTTCAATCTTATCTTCAGAAAGGAACTGCTAAATAACTGCTAAATATGACGTCATACATATTATGACGTTACTGCAGTAGAAGGGGATTGATTTAATTACGTCATTGTTGCTTTTATCTAACGAAGAGCATTAAAAAGTGGACAAATATATATATATATATATATAGAGAGAGAGAGAGAGAGAGAGAGAGAGAGAGAGAGAGAGAGAGAGAGAGAGAGAGAGAGAGAGAGAGAGAGAGAGAGAGAGAGAGAGGATAATAAACGAGTTACCAGTTATTATAAAATTTATGTCCCGAGTGAAATAATTTTCAGTTGTCACGAGCTTTAGCGAGTGACAAATAAACATTATTTCACGACAATTAAATGTATCTCTAACTGCACGACAAAGCTACATATGTCAGCTCAGTATCATTGGAAAAATGTCTAAAACAATGATGGCTGTAATATCTCCAAAGTCAAGGCAATAACTGTCAATAAGAAAATCTCCATGAACTCTTATAGCTATATACAAAATACATCATAAATATCTTGACGCATTGCAAAAAAAAAAAAAAAAGAAAAGAAAGTCCCAAAACACTATCTTGATCTTGAACTCTCTTAAAGAGACAGACCTTAGTTTTTAAACACTACAGCATATTTTTCACACTGTCAGAGCCGTTTATGATGACTGAAATCAAACATTACTTATATTTTATTGTTTAGATTATCCATTTCCGTAGAACCGAAGTGTTTCTGGTCATCCTGTTGTTTCTAATACCATGAAATGCATTTTCATATTTTTAAAAACGCACATGAGTCTGAGAAGTAGCGGTTATTGATTCGAGTTTTAATCTATTTTTAAGCATATTTCCCGGTTTTAACGCCACAGACTCTTCTTTCACTTTATCCAAATGTGTTTCAGGTTTGTAGATTAACTAAACTTAGTGTCCATTTTTACGAGTTGAAACGAGGGAATGCGCCTTTAACGTGCCCCTTTACCCCTATGGCTTCAGGCCATATCTCTGGCATGGCCAGTGAGCTAGCTTGGGATGGAAAGAAAGAAATGTTTTATTTAACGACGCACTCAACACATTTTATTTACGGTTATATGGCGTCAGACATAATGTTAAGGACCACACAGATTTTGAGAGGAAACCCGCTGTCGCCACTACATGGGCTACTCTTTCCGATTAGCAACAAGGGATCTTTTATTTGCGCTTCCCACAGGCAGGATAGCAAAAACCATGGCCTTTGTTGAACCAGTTATGGATCACTGGTCGGTGCAAGTGGTTTAGATCTACCCTCTGAGCCTTGCGGAGCACTCACTCAGGGTTTGGAGTCAGTATCTGGATTAAAAATCCCATGCCACGACTGGGTTCCGAACCCAGTACCTACCAGCCTGTAGACCGATGGCCTAACCACTACGCCACCGAGGCTGGGGATGGATATAAAATATTTAAAAATTCAAGGGTCATGACTGTTAACAATGTATATTCATCTTCATGAATTCAATCATGGTCTCTAACTATATGATACAAAACAAAAAGAGTTAAAGTTTGTTTTGTTTAACGACACCGCTAGAGCGCATAGATTTATTAATCATCGGCTATGGATGTCAAACATTTGGTAATTTTGACATATAGTCTTAGAGAGGAAACTTGCTACACCCAATAGCCGATGTGTATTTTTGTGCTGGGGTGTCGTTAAACATTCATTCATTCATTGCTACATTTATCATAAGCAGCAAGGGATTTTTTTTATATGCACCATCCTACAGCGGGATAGCACATACCATGGCCTTTGATATACCAGTGGTGGTGGACTGGGTGGAACGAGAAATAGCCCAATGGGCCCACCAACGGGGATCGATCCCACACCGACCGACCGAGAGAGAGAGAGAGAGAGAGAGAGAGAGAGAGAGAGAGAGAGAGAGAGAGAGAGAGAGAGAGAGAGAGAGAGAGAGAGAGAGAGAGAGAGAGAGAGAGAGATGGGGATCGGTAGGGGACGAAATAAATAAATTACCACCCCTCTCCCTACTTACTACAGACTAATGCCTAAAATTAAAATTTAAATAATAATTCAACAATGCCTACCTGAGACATGGCGTCCACTATATTGCTGTAAGTTTAAAAACGTGTCTCACTCGCAGAATATATACACACAATCACGAACCGAAATCGTGTACATCGCTCATCATCATACAAATGCCCAAGATCCGATTTCATAGACGCTATCTAATGGAATTTTAGATATATGTTCGTAGCTTGTTAATTAAAATTATTTTAAAAAGAAATGAAATTAGATCGAGCTTAATGTAATAGCTGATACAATATAGTGGCGACTATATACTCTTCAAAAAAAGAAACTTGACTTTGATTTTCAAAGTTTAATAATAATAAAAATAAATTATATTTTTTTTTTTTTTTTTTAAACCCCAAAAAACCCACACACGTTTTACAGTGTTTTTGCATCACCATTCGCTAACTTACTTGATTGTCTGTACGATGTCTTTGATTCAGTAAAATATAATCCGATAGCATTAGTTTTACCAATTTCAAGTTTCTTTTTTTGAGGAATGATATTTGGGCGATGTAATCCCAATATAGTTTCAAATGACGCAAAAACTAAATATATCTAAAAAAAAATAATAATAACAATAATTAAAAAAATTAATTACGAAAAAGAAATAGAGAAAGCTAATTTCAAAAGACGGGTTCCAGGATTCAGTATTAATTTTTGAATGACAGTGTTCAAAATGCACGTATATTGATAAGAATACAATGACATTTTCCGTCTTTGGTGTTGAAAGGCGGTATTCGTACGGGCCGGATACGGATACGAATACGAATATTGACACACCCTATTTAAGAATTTGAATGTCAATCTTCATACTCTACGGATACGAAAACAAATAGAAACAAAATCTCTGTCTATGGTTTCGAATGGCAGTGCTTACATTACACGGATACGAATACGAATACGAATACGAACACAATGTCTTTCTTTGGTCTTGAACGAGTATTAACATTACACCATAACGGATACGAATACAGTCGCAATATCTTTCTTTGGTTTTGAACGGAAGTGCTTAGCGTCTGTGTTCACATTGTACGGGTTCGGCTACGAATATAAATAAAAATATTTTTATGGATTTAATTGTCAGTGTCCACAACGTTCACAATATCATTCTGTGGGTTTGAATAGCAATGTTCACAATGTCAGGATGTTTCAAAACAGGTGAGTCCCCCCCCCCCCCCCCCCCCCCCCCCCCCCCCCCCCCCCCACCAAGTTTAACAATTGTGGGGAGTGATCTATATAATGTAATACGCCAGACCATTTTAACGATCGTTCTGGTCGCTTCTTCTATTTTCGTCTGCACTGCCGAGTGACACCTCTATACTTATCCGATACCGCATTTCGCAAGTATTGTTTAGCGCTTACGTCCAGTCGACTACCGTACAAACATCGTTCTAAGTATTGCGTACAGATAATGATTACATAAATACAACGTCCATGGAAAAAAAAAATGTTTTATTTAACGACGCCACTAGAGCACATTGATTTTTTTATGTTATCATCGGCTATTGGACGTCAAACATATGGTCATTCTGACACTGTTTGTTAGAGGAAACCCGCTGTCGCCACATATGCTACTCTTTTCCGACAGGCAGCAAGGGATCTTTTATTTGCGCTTCCCACAGACAGGAAAGCACAAACATGGCCTTTGTTGAACCAATTATGGATCACTGGTTGGTGCAAGTGGTTTACACCTACCCGTTGAGCCTTGCGGAGCACTCACTCAGGGTTTGGAGTCGGTATCTGGATTAAAAATCCCATGCCACGACTGGGATCCGAACCCTGTACCTACTAGCCTGTAGACCGATGGCCTAACCACGACGCCACCGAGGCCGGTACAGAGCTTAGCTGGATAACCATCACTTTTCAGAAGTACGTGCGTTTTAAGAATTATGAAAAAATGTATTTCGGGATAACACAAAAACCAATATGACCAGAAACACGCTGGATGTACCAAAATGGATATTCTAAACAATAAAATGGCAGGAGCTTCTTATTAAAAAAATAGTGAAAAAGACGTTGTTGTACATAACAAACTAGGGTATGTCACTTTAAGAGTTCTTCAAACAATTGATTATAGTAGCGAAAACAATGTTTGACAGTTTTCACTTCAGTTTCAAAACCACAATAGAGCGATAGGCAAAATATAACATTTTCATAATTCATGAATCAAACAGTAGACACGTTTTTGCAACAACAACAACAAAAACAAAACAAAAAAACAACAACAACAACAACAACAACACAACCCCCCCCCCCCCCCCCAAAAGAAAAAAGAAGAAGAAAAAAACCCAGAAAGGAAATCCCTAAAAAATAAATTCATTTTTATAATTTAGATCATCATCAACTTCTAGGTTATCGACAAATTCTCGCATGACATGTTAATCACCAGCGATTTCCAGACAGAATTTGAAACGTACACCGGCACAATTTCAACACACATTGTCTAACTTAGTATAGCTTTTCTTTGTGAACTTGTTTTTCCAAATCTATATTTCAGATGCCATTTCTGATGACATGTTAGTTGTAATCCAATCAGAAATGCGTGGTGATTCGTTTGCAACCTTATTTATACAGTAATGTTAACACAAATAAATGCTGTTATTCACAATCTGGTATTTTCGTTTAATTCGGGCAAAAATCAACCTGCCCCTCTACAAAAATGGGGACCAGTACGCCTATGATTATAAAATGGGGACCAGTACGCCTATGATTATAAAATGGGGACCAGTACGCCTATGATTATAAAATGGGGACCAGTACGCCTATGATTATAAAATGGGGACCAGTACGCCTATGATTATAAAATGGGGACCAGTACGCCTATGATTATAAAATGCAAGACAAATGTATTCTGTAATCACCAAGTCTTTATGTTAGATGCAAAACAAGACACTATTAAATTTTATCAACAAAGATGCTAACATTTTTAAGTTTATAATTTTCACTAATAATTACAGATTAACTCCTTTGTTTCATCCCCCCCCCCCCCCCCCCCCAGGGCCGTACCCTGACCAAAATCCATGGGGGGCACTAAATTTTATAAATAATTTTTAACATACTATAAAGATTAAATCTTGACCTTTTCAGGGCCGTACCCTGATCAAAATCCTAGTTGGGGGGGGGGGGGGGGGGTCACTACTTTTTATATATAAAACAAATTGTGACTTGTCCAAGAACGCGGAACCTTTTAGAAGTCCGGGGCATGATTTCCTGACATGAATTACAAAATTGACCAATTTCCAACAATAAATTTAAACAACTTCAATGATTATTTGGCAGAGTATTGTAACCCGATTTTTTTAAATTATTATTATTTAAAGGACTCGCAAAGTTAGCCATTTTCAAACGGTGACTTTAGTTATCTTGTAGGATTTTATAATGCAAGAAGGGTTTAGATGAGTTGGGACATGACGTTGTTGGATCTGAATTACTATATTATTTTGGAGGGCATTATTAAATTTAGGACGGCACTTGGGTGGGTCAAGTCTAAGATGTTTTTTTAAAGCTGCACTCTTAAGCTAAACAGACTTACTGTGACAACAATCCGTCAAGCTAAACAGACAAGTTTTTTTTTTATTTCGAAGTCTAAATAGACAAGTGGCAATATGACGTCATGAATTCAAATTCCAAAGTTATATTCAATTTCTGATAGCATGATATAGCAATCGTTTTTTTCCTCTCCAAATAATTGCAGGTTTGTTTGATTTGTATAGTAAATGTAGGACATTCCTGAAGAATCTGATGTGTAGGTCATTCCTGTAAGATATGTCAGGTAGATACAGCTCTTGTTTCGCAATGCCACATATTGAGTTTGTGGTATAGGTGACATTGAAGCACATTGTGTTTTTATTGCAGTTCAGTATTGTACATTTGTTACAGCTGTAGTACATTAATTTAATGAGCTAATTGTCTCCAGTTACATTTTGTAGAGTATATCTGTTCTGGGCAAGGAATGTATGGTGTGTTCCGATGGCAAAGAAGCATAGCTAGTCCACTAAGGCGATCATGGGCCATACTTGCTCTGGTCCACAATTTCAAGCGCCTTAGTGCTGAAAATGATCTTTCACATGCCACACTGCCAACAGGAGTAGTGAGGAATATCACCAGAATTCGGTGAATTGCTGGGAAATACACTTTGTTGCAGGCTGCCAACCATCCGCTGGTCTGGACTCTACTGGAGTATGTTGGAACAAGTGTTTCCACTTCTCTACTTCAACTTGAAGATACTCTCCCCGTTTCAGAAATTTTGAATAGTATTCATTTATTTTGGCCATGCATGTTGGTGTAAGATGTTCCAAATTCACGGGTATGAGTGCTTCAGCAGCCACTAGGTTACTATGCTGGTCGGAAAACCTGAAGTCGAGATCTTGAAGAAGATGATCAATAAACGGATAAAATACGTCCACCCTGAAGTAATCTTTGGCACTTTGTGAAACATCTGCGCCGGCATTCGATCTGTGGCGTTGAATTTTTGTGGTCCTTGGCTTGACTATAGTCACATCAATTTCACTGCCGATGGACTCGATTCGTTCATAAAGTTTATCCCATGTTGATTCACAGCGTGCCTTAGCCACAGTTTTCTTGGACAAGTGGATGTCACGATAGGCTGAGCCTAGATCACAGTTGACAGCTTGTAGACTTTTGGTCACGGACGCGAAATAGCTCAAGATGAACTGAGCCACTACAAGTGAGACAAGAAACTGTGGATCGGTTAGCAGTCGAGCATAAGATCCCGCATCTCTTTTTCGAGTCTCCAATACTGGCTTCTTGAATCTTTTCAAGTGTTCCAAAACCGTCTTGTACTTTGAAAGAAGAGCCGAGAGAGTATCAATCCTTGCAGTCCAACGAGTTGAGCAAAACTTTGGAACACATTTTTTGTTTACTCCTCTCTTTTAAGTGCCGTGTTCGACATGTCAAATTCTTCATCATGGTCAGCTTGCTCAATAAGAAAATCACCAAGTTCATGAGAGTCGCTTGAGCTTTTAAACAAGGCCTTCCTCTTAGCACTACCGCCTAAAAACCATGTCAGTTTCTCGACGTTATCAAATAGATTCTGGATTTCTGGAACTTGTTTACAACCTTTAGCAATTACCAAAGCCAAAACATGTGATCGGCAATGAACGTATGTAGCGTTTGGAAACTGTTGTTGAATTTTAGCCTGCACCCCATTCTTGCAAGAGCTCATCACTGAAGCCCCGTCATATCCTTGCCCTACTAAATCATCCATGCATAGTCCCCAACCTGTAACGCTGTTCACTGTATCCGCTATGGTTTGTGCATCCATTTTTTCAATAGCCTGAAAACCAAGGAACTCCTCGTGAATTGTGTTGTCCTTGACGAACCGAATGCACAGACTTACTTGCTCACAAGCAGCACAATCTTGCGTTTCATCTGCTAGTATGCTCCAGTATTGGGGAATTGAATTAATTATTTTATCTCTGATTTTCTTTTCAATTATCAAAATTATTTCATTTTGAATTTTGGGCGAAGTATATTTTGCAACTTTGTTCGCTTGCATAAGGTGTTCTGACAAATCTTTGTCGAATTTTGCTTTCCAGTCGGTGAAGAAAGCAAAGTTCCCATCTTCTCTTTGTTCATCCTTACACCAATTTCCTCTTAACGAAATTCCTCTCTGTCCCAATGAAATAATTATGTCAATTATAGACAGAATCCCTCTCTTGGTTCGTATCTGGTCTATTTTCGTGGCTTTATCCATTTTGGCGTAGATATCAGTACCCACATTCTGCCTCGAATATAGGAAATTATGTACCTTTTCACTGGCAGATACATGATCGACAGACTTCGCACGCTTGTCCAGATAGCTGTCTTTCACTCCAACCGCTTTCTTCCAGTTTTTATAGCCGTTCTTTACAAATGGCGAGTCAGCCACAGTCCCGAAACACAAACAATATGAGCAGAAGGCGGCATCATTTTTCAAACTATATCTAAGCCATGGTCGATTATGTTCCCATGAAATGTTATACTTTCTACATGAAGTGACGGGGAAGCTAAACGTTTCACTGGGGGTAATTTTGCGTCATCAGATAAAAAACACAGCTTTGATGTCTTCGTCAGAGCGATTTTCAACTCTGTAATCTGCAGGGTCATGTAAATGGATTTGCATGGAACTAGCCAAAACAGCATTGCAGGTGTCTGCATTGGAAGTGGACAATTCTGGGTTAGATATCTGGCAAACCTTGTCTGAACTTGTGGCAGTTAGCTCCTGTGAACTGAAAGAAACATGGAAGCTTATTACATTTTGCACAAGTCCTTCAAAATTTAGGCTTAGAACGACGTCATAATGCACATTGGCTCAATGAAAGGAGTCGTCCATATAGTAGGCCTACGTACACAGATAGCAGGAGGGGACCAGTCCAATGCATACAAAGTGCGTAATGGAGGGTGGGGGGGGGGGGGGGCAGCAAATATTCGTTCTTATGCAAACAAAAACAGTTACTAAGTGCATTTTACTATATGTATTTGCATTTGATTTTTTTCATGCGTGTTGGATATCTCGTGCCTCATTTGAAAATTACGAGTGTTCACTGCAAAACGAGATCAGCGCCATTTGCAGTTGTGAAACGAAATTTCAAATATATTATTGTCAATGTATTTCATTGTTATTGGATGTGTATGCATACACAGGGTTGGGTGGGGTGGGGTGGTGTTGGTGGATCTTGCCCATTGCATATGCCATGCGTACAGGGGGAAGGGGGTACACAATACTGAGTGCGGGATTGTTTTATTTGGTACGTAATACAGATGTATATAGACGAAACCATTTCATCGTTGAACCTCTTTTGATTAATATATAATTGAGAAATATTCCAAAACACAACTTGGTAGGCCCTATGACAGAATGACAGAAACAAAGCTTCGTTACGGCTTCGTACAAAATAAATATTGCATATCTTTTAATTTATTGGATATGTTTCATTTAACAAATAATATAACTTTTTTAATATAGTTTGGTCATTTTGCAATACAACTAAGACCATCTTTCTGTAGAATCTGCTACCAAGAACACGGTCTTTTTTCTCAACATTTATTATTGTGATTTTTGTTAAGTAGAAAAACTAAATTTCGGCCACTTTGCTTTCTAGCGCATTCGTCATCTTTATACAACAACTATTTAAGTCATGTTCTTTTACATATTTCTACAAAAATTAATAAACTCGTCCAAGACATTTCTGCTTTTACCAAGCTGGAAAATCTACAATGTAAAGACTTTTTTAAAGTTGACATTATTATTACTCGTTTTTTTTTTTTTTTAGTATTACAAATGTATTTTATTTTAACAGTTTATAGTGTTGTGGGTTTTTTTGTGCGTGTTTTTAAATGTTATATTTTACTAAAATTAATTTAACATCAAGTTATGGTAAGATATGCAATATTTATTGTGTACCAAGCAAATAAGAAAGTTCACAATCATGTGTCGTCGACTTCAATCAAAGCGCTCGTGAACGTTAGGGACCGTCTCAAAGGGGAGGAGGGGGGGGGGGGGGGGAGGTGGGGGGTAAAACGCCCATGCAAATAAAAAGTCGAAAAAGGAAGTGTCCAAATGTTCGTTTTTTTTTTTTTACTGTTTTTTTTAAATTTATTATTTATTTATAAAGTGAAATTCTAAACCTGTTTTTCTATCTTTTAATATATTTTACTAATGCAAAATACAAGTAAAACTGCTGTTTTAATAAACTCGTGTGCGTTTTCAATCAACGAATAACGTCCACTGTCAACATACATCGCTCACATTTTGACGCCATTTTCCTATATATTAGTTCTGGAAGCGGTCAGCCAAACGGCAGGTTAACAGAGAAATGGCGTCAAAATCTGAGCCTTGCGTGTGGACAGAGGACGATATTCGTTGATAGAAAAAAACACTGCACGAATTTTTTTAAACTGCAGTCTTGCTTATATTTTGTTTTAGTAAAACATATTAAACTATAGAAAAACAGACAAAGCACCTTTAACAAACATTTTCACGAACTACACGTAAACTAGTCTCGGCAATTATACGTAAATGTCCTGTTTCCGATTTGTTTCAAGATTTGCCGAGTCTGTCATTTAAGATACACCTTGTCAGTTTCGTCCTACAAGTGTTGTGGCACAAAACATTTCAACACCTGCTTTTTCCCTGACTAAATTAGTTTGGATGGGGCAGAGGGTGTTGAAAAGTATTAGAGGGTTATTCCTTTAAGGAGAAGTGATGACATTTTTAGACAGTCCCTTAGCGTTCGTGAACACGTGTCGGTGAACGCAGCTTTGACAACGCATGCCTTGCTGCAACTTATGTGCACGCATTTTGTTTCTGGAAACGATTCTGTAGGAATACAGCTATATTAACTCACCTCATTACAACAACAAAAAACCCCACCACTTTTATATTATTTTATAATAGTAGGGACAGTAGTAGTAGGGTCTATTAAGATGATTAGACAATATACAATCAGCATTAATTTTATTATTCAACTGAACACATCGTGTCCGTGACATCGATTGTGTCAACATTAATGCAAATGGTAATTTTTCAAGACTTGACAGCAACTTACCTTGTTGATTTGTGAAAAAAAGACGATACACTTTGCTGTGTGTATCTCTTTGCCTTCTTAGCGCTAGGCGCATCAGAAATTGGAGAATTGGACATTGCCATTTTAGATTTTGTATTCTCGAAATATCAAACTATTAGGGTTTCCGTTATGCATTTCCTGTTCTATTTTTAGCGCGTTGGTCTCGATATACAGTATTATTATTTAATATGGACGGTCAGAGACCTGTAGCCGTATAACATATTATAACCTCTAGAATATTACCTGAGCGTATGACATACAAAATACAGGGAATTAAACACTATACAAATTAAACCCTGACATTTCTATGCTATTACTGGAGATATATATATAAAAAAAAAAAGAAGGACAAGATTCCCCCCCCCCCCCCCCCCCCCCGTCCTGCCCAAAACATTTTGAACATTACCCACGACAGTAATTTGGCCTATTGATTTGTTTTTTCTTCTAAAAACGCCACAAACATTTAACACAGAAACAAAGATTATTTTTGTTGTATTTTTGGACATTACAAACATGGAAAAAAAAAAAAAAAGTGTTTTATTTAACGACGCACTCAACACATTTTATTTACGGTTATATGGCGTCAGACATATGGTTAAGGACCACACAGATTTTTTTAGAGGAAACCCGCTGTCGCCACATAGGCTACTCTTTTACGACAGGCAGCAAGGGATCTTTTATTTGCGTTTCCCACAGGCAGGATAGCACAAACCATGGCCTTTGTTGAACCAGTTATGGATCACTGGTCGGTGCAAGTGGTTTACACCTACCCATTGAGCCTTGCGGAGCACTCACTCAGGGTTTGGAGTCGGTATCTGGATTAAAAATCCCATGCCTCGACTGGAATCCGAACCCAGTACCTACCAGCCTGTAGACCGATGGCCTGCCACTTACAAACATGGATGCTGATGAGATGGATGGTGAAGCCGTAGTATTTCCATTTCGGTATGGGACTACTTGACAGGTCCGTGCTCCACGCTTGCTGTCGGTTGAGCTATCTCGGTATCACCCGAGCCCGCGATACACGGAACCTGCAGTGCATGATTTGGCCTACTGATACTAAAACAAGTTTAGAAGCAAAGATTAGTCACCTTGTTACATTGGTATGTACTGTCCCATCTATTTTAGAGGCCATTTTGTTTTGGCTTTCCTGTATTAAAAACATTTGAGAATGACATCCAATAGCGGATGATTAATAATCAATGTCCTCTAGTGGTGTCATTAAAAAAAAAAAAAAACACACACACAAAAAAAACCTTCCATTTCAGAATGTTGTCCACCATATATGGATTCAGCATACACAAATTATGTAAAAACAACCGAATGACACAATCTGTCTTAAAATACCCGTAAACATTGTTTTGCACTAAGCTACTTGAGAACATCACAAAGTTATAGGCCTACTAATATACAAGAGATGTTCTGAGTATTAAAGAAAAAGAAAGAAAGTTTGTTTTGTTTAACGACACCATTAGAGCACACTGATTAATTAATCATTGGCTATTGGATGTCAAACATGGTTATTCTGACTCGTAGTCATCAGGGGAAACCCGCTACATTTTTCCTAATGCAGAAAGTCAACAAATTCAAATTCTTTATTACTTTATTAGTTTTTACAGCTTATCAGCGTTATACAAGAGATCTTTTATATGCATTTCCCCACAGACAGGAAAGCACACACCACGACCTTTGTCCAGTGGTGGTGCACTGGTTAGAACGAGAAAAAACCAATCAGTTGATTGGGTCCACTGAGGGGGTTCCATCCTGTGACGCAAGCACCTCAAGCGAGCACTCAACCGACTGAGCTAACTCCCAGCCCTTCTTAGTATTATGTCTTCGCTTCCTTCCCCCGAAAATAGAAAATCCAAACAGACAGAAAATAGAAAATACTAACCACTAACAACTAAACCACTGTCCTGGACAGACATCCCAGATAGCTGATGTGTGTACCCATGACAGCGTGCTTGACCCTTAATTGGATATAAGCACGAAAATAACTTGAAATGAAAAATGAAATGAAAGATAATTCATATGCAGATCATCATCATCAGATTACCATCATCGACATCATCCTCATCCTCACCCCCCCTCCCCCCCCCCCACCTCCCCCCAAAAAAAGAAAACCCACATATAAAGTAATATGGGACATTTACTTAAAAACAATACTAAAAAAAACATATTACCCCCACCACACACACACACACACACACACACACACACACACATACCCTCCAAAAACCCCAACATGCAAAAAGAATAAAAACAAAACACAAAAAAGGAAAAGAAAAAAGACTGTGAAATTCAGAACATATCACAAACGTAAACGTATAAATTTAACAAGGGAAGAAAAAAGGGGAAAAAAAGAAGAAAGATATAAAATAGCTGTAAAAACAGTTATGCAAAACAACAAAAGGAGAGCTTTAAATATACTACCGAAGATCTATAATGCCCTACGCCTTACAATCTATTCAAATGAGGAACCGTATGCCTGAACTAATCTGATTTATATTGGTTTTTAATTTCAGTTTAGTAAATGTAAAATGTCAGGTCGGCAAAATTTCCATATATTAAGAGTGCGAAATCAACGTCATGATTTATTCATTTATCCATTAGTGCCGTAACTATTTTTCTTGTGTGTGGCTGGTAGTGGGGGTGAGATATGCCAGTGTGAGACTGTCAACTGTCACGACAGAGTTGGCCAACTCGACGGTCGCGACTTACCGACTTACGACAGGTGCGCTCAGATTAACAACTAATCGGTCGTAGGAGTCGTATACGACGAGAATCGAGTTGTAAGGGCGTTCGGACTAGCAACTGGACAGTCGTAGAAGTCATGACAGACAAAAAGTTGGCCAACTCTGTGCTGGCAGTTGGTAGTCTGAGACTAGCATTAGTACTTTTTAAAAACATATATGTATAACTACGGCCACAGTTATTGGAAGACCGTGCTGGGGGGGGGGGGGGGAGAAGAGGAGAGAGATTGTTCGTCTGGACCCCTAACCCCCCCCCCTCCCATAAAAATACACACCCTTCCCAACGAAAACTTATTATCTTTTCAGTTTAAAAACACGTTTTGTTTAGCTGGGTATCACTACATTGACTTCTCTCTGACTCTCACTAACCACACACTATTAACTAACCACTAACCGACTGTTCTGGTCAGAAAGCCCAGATAGTTGAGGTGTGTGCCAAGGACAGCGTGATTGAACCTTAAATGGATAAAAAAAAAAAGCACGAACAAAAAATTAAATGAAATTATTATTTTTGTTGTTGTTATTATTATTATTATTATTATGCCCTATTATTATTATTATTATTGGACTTTATTATCGCATTTTGATTTTTCAGTAAAGAAATGAAGAAAATAGACGCGGATCCAAGAAGTCAAGGTGGTTTTGAAAAAGTTGTGTTTTTTTCTCACTTAATTTAAAGTGCAAACACCATTAACATATAACTTTCATTTACGTAAATGTATGTATATCCTCTGCAAAAATTCTGGATCCGCGCCTGGAACAAACCCGAATGAATAGATCTGCTCCAGCACTGGTGGTGGAGTGGGGGATGGGGTGGAGGTGGGGGTGCCATCGTCGTTTATTACGCTAATGCATGTGTTCCGATTTTTTGGTTCTTTCATATTTTGTTCGACACACACACACACACACACACACACACACACACACACACACACACACACACACACTCGAACACACACACATACACATACACACACAAGTCCCCCCCCCCCCCCCCCCCCCCCCTTTACACGATCTAAAAATAAAAGAAACGAACAGACAGAACAGAAAAACGTCCGCTAGACTGGTTTATGCGCTTCACAGTAAACCAAAAAAATGGCCATGTCGGGAACCAATCAAATAGTTGGCGAACGTTAACGAAACGTTTGCTGGCTGAACATGGAGCTCTTGTCATTTGTAGATGAGACATTTGTAATTAGACTGATTTATATTTAGTCATTTGATATGCTAAATGCTAAAAAAATGTATTTCTTTCACTATGCAAGATACACACACACACACACACACACACACACACACACACACACACATCCACACACACACACACACACACACACACACACACACACACACGTGCCAGTAGTCAATACAGATATGGTGACATAAAAATAATTTTATTTTTGTTAATAGAAAAAAGACGGGCAGGTGAGTCAGTGCGCAGGACATTGTACGTGGAGGTTGTCCCGACATTAGGGTCTGGTCATTTAACAAAAAAATTAAAATTAAAATTTGCTTGGAGCAGGTTGATGGTAGTTCGATACCGGCCACCTCCACCCGTCTGGTAGGAACTGAAGTATAGTATCTAAATACATAGAGGGTATTTCATGTTGTTGTTTTTTCAAATATGAGTGAAGTTTGCAATCATATCTCACGAGTCGCGCTTGCACGACGAGTGTGATATGACTGCAAATTTCACGCGATGATGATAATCATACTTGACCAACAAAAAAAATAACATGAAATTTTCTATTTATTATATAACATTTGGCAATTTACCTTTATTTTTAAAATGCCAGCAGCAAACTAGTTCCGGCTTTCTTACAGTGAAGATAACACTTTCTACAGTGACGATAACACATTTTAGAATGTGTTATCTTCACTGAGTGACTGATAACACTTTTATTTCATTGATATTTTAAGATGTTTCACTAAATGTTATATAATAAATGCATGTATATGCATGAATATATTTCATGTAAAACGAATATTGATATTCATTAGCCATCAAAGCCCCAAAAAAAACCTTTCAAAGCCAGTCTGTCCGTCAGTTACTCTCCGCCATCTCATAACCGATGAGCTTGGGTTGAAGGATCGAATCACCTCTGTGGACCCAATCTCCGATTGGAATTTTCTACCGTCCCAACAAGTGCACCATGACTGGTATATCAAAGGTATGTGCTATCTTGTCTGTGGGATGGTGCATTTAAAAGATCTCTTGCTACTAATGGACAAAAGGTAGCTGGTTTCTTATCTAAGATTTTGTCAAAATTACCAAATGTTCGACATCCAATGGCCGATGATTAATAAATCAATATGCTCTTATGGTGTCATTACACAAAACAAGTTTTTAACTTTAACTTTCCTTCTCGACCAAGTATCAAACAAGCAATACGTTTGAAACCAAAAAGCCGTAGTTGATATATATGCTGCAGTGTCGTTAAACAAACATCCCTTTCCTCTTCTTTTTTTTTTTTTTTGGGGGGGGGAGAAAGAAAGACATTTTATTTAGCGACGCACTCAACACATTTTATTTATGCTTATATACGCGTCAGACATATGGTTAAGGACCACCCAGATATTGAGAGAGGAAACCCGCTATCGCCACTTCATGGGCTACACTTTCCGATTAGCAGCAAGAGATCTTTCATATGCACCATCCCACAGACAGGGTAGTACATACCACAGCCTTTGATATACCAGTCGTGGTGTACTGGCTGGAACGAGAAATAGCCAAATGGGCCGACCGACGGGGATCGATCCCACACCGATCGAACGCTGTACCTCGGGGGGGAGGGGGCTATTTCTCGCCCCAGCCAGTGCACAACAACTGGTACATCAAAGGCCGTGGTATGTGCTATCCTGTCTACGGGATGGTACATATAAAAGATCCCTTGCTGCTAATCGAAAAAGAGTAGCCTATGAAGTGGCGACAGCGGATTTCTTCCCTCGATATCTGTGTGGTTCTTAATTATATGTCCGATGCCATATAACAGTAAATAAAATGTGTTGAGTGCGTCGTTAAAGAAACAATTTCCTTCGTTCTTCCCTTCCTTTCCTTTCGTTCTTGCAGGTATGGATTCCGCTACGACTTGTTCGGCTGGTCCCAGCACCGCGGGTTGCAATTATGTTTCCATTTCCTTTCATACTATGTAATCGTTGCTTCTCGGACTTTTGCTGATATTATGTGTATATAAAATCTAAGGGGTAGGCGCTCATAAGCGTACGAGAAAGGGGGGGGGGGGGGGGGGGGGGGGGGGGGGGAATCTTCAAATTCGGGCAAAAAGGATAGAGTAATTTGGGCGAAATGAGCTGAACACTTTTCAGCATGTATTTTCACTTTACTTACACACAGTATTAATTGTAATCCATGTAAAAATGCGTGGCGATTCGTTTGCAACCCTACATGTATATAGCCGTTTGGCAGTAATGCTAATATGAATAAACGTTGTAATCCAGATTCGGGCACTTGTTTAATTCGGGCAAAAATTGGCCTGCCCCCCCCCCCCCCCCCCCCCCCCCAAAAAAATAAAAAAATAAAAAAATAAAATAAAAAATAAAATAAAAATAAAAATAAATAAATAATACAAATTGGAGCCCGTACGCGTATGAAGACGTTCATATAGCCTTGTTGGGGGCAGGCTGGCTTTTGCCCGAATTAAACGAAAATGCCCGAATCTGGATAACATTTATTCATATTAGCATTACGACCAGCTATATAGAAATGCAAACGAATCACTATGTATTTTTACATGGGTTACAACTAACTTAATTTTGAGGGTAGAATGATGGAAATACATGGAAAAAAGGTCTCAGGTTAGCACAAATATATATATATATACATATATATATATATATATACACACACACACACACACACACACACACACACATGCATATATATGTGTGTGTGTGTGTGCGCGTCTGTGTATGCGTGCGTCTGTATACGTGTCTGTGCGTGTGTCTGTGTATGCGTGCGTGCGTGTGTCTATGTGTCTGTGTTTCTTTTGTTCATCAGTATATTTCTGTTTTGAAATAGTAATTTATCATGTTTATCTAAAAAAACATGAAACCACCATTTTAAAAAAACAGTCATTTTAATGAATAAAACATCAATTTATTTATATAGAAATCTAACGCATTCAGCCAGGATTGTTTAAATACATTAATCTGTTTACGTCCGAGATAGACATGTCACCAATAGGCGGAATTGCGTTTTTTGGAATGTCCTGTTTCACTTCCCGTGAAAAGTCATCTGAAAGAGACAAGAAAATATGACAATTTAATCACTCAAATATGTTTATTAAAAAGAAAGAAAGAAAGAAAGAAATGTTTTATTTAACGACGCACTCAACACATTTTATTTACGGTTATATGGCGTCGGAGACACATGGTTAAGGACCACACAGATATGGGGAGAAGAAATCCACTGTCACCACTTCATGGGCTACTCTTTTCGATTAGCAGCAGGGGTTCTTTTATATGCACCATCCCACAGACTTTTTGATATACCAGTCGTGGTACACTGTACATCCCGCCCTGGCATATGTTTATTAATGACATTTGAATTTAAGGGAAAAAAGCACAAGATTTGAAGCTTCACACAGTCCTAAATAGAGTTCAAAATATCACTCAGAGGCGGATCTAGTTTCTGTGGATGTTGAATTGAAGTGTGACGTCACGCTGCGAAGTCCCAGATTCAAGCATCCCTATGACTCACCATCTGTCATTTTCACTGAGGCGTGGCATGACGAAATTGCATCAAACAGTTCACTAATGGTGTTTTTCTGACTTCTGGACTTCTGAAGGCTGCACAGAGTGGCAATGATTTGCGACTGAATGTCTGGCCGTTTAGAGTGAACACTGGACAGCATGTCTCCCGAATATTCCATGCTTCTTGCACAAAGCATGCAATCACTGCAACAACTGCTTGGTTGCATTTCTTTGAGCTGTTTCATGCACCTTTTCTCTGGTTTACATCCATAAATACATTCACAAATGTATTACTCCATGTCACAATAACTTTTGCCTTTGAGTATACATGACAACCAGATATAACTTAGTGATTTTAACATGTTATTTTATAAATGAAAGTCAGAAGCAGTGTACTGTATGTAACACAGGGATTCTAGATTATGGTAGCCCCATTCCTATGGCTAGTGATATTCAATGTTGGGCTAGTAAGTAACTACTGTTGCCATGCCCAATAGCTAGTGAACTTTTTTTTATCAAATGTTGCAGTTAAGTCTATTTTGTAAATATGAATATCCCGACCCCACCCCAATCCCCCAATGTTAGTGTTTTTAAGCTCTATCTCCCTCTTTAGGTGACATATCTGATTATTACTATTATTTAGTAAAATGTTATTAACTCTACAGTAAAGTAGTGAATTTTTAATCATGGATGTTATAAACATTCTAGAAGCCCGTAAAACACTTTCCATAATGTGGCTGTAAATTGTCAGATGATTGTTTTGTTTAACGACACCACTAGAGCACATTGATTAATCAACCATCGGCTACTGGATGTCAAACATTTGGTAAGTCTGACTCGTAGTCATTGAAGGAAATCTGCTACATTTTTCTTAACGCAGCAAGTGATCTTTTATATCCACTTTCCCCACAGACAGGAAAGCACATACCACAGCCTTTGACCAATTTTGGTGCACTGATTGGAATGAGAAAAAACAATCACTTGAATGGATCTACCGAGGTGGTTCGATCCTGCTATGCAAGCACATCAGGTGAGTGCTCAACTGACTGGGATAAATGTTCAAGGTTAAAAAAGAATTGTTCAAGGTTAATAAAGAATTGAATTGAATATTTATTTTGTACGTAGCCAAAATGATGGTGCTACAGATAGTGATATTCTGTTGTAGATTTTAATATGGAGATAACACTACTAGTGTTACCAAGTCGTTCAAATTTCATTAGTTTTAATCAGTAAGCCACACCTATCAAATTAGTATAGTCTGTATTACAAACAGATATAATTGATATAAGTGCTATCATATTACCTGTTGGGTACAGCACTCATCTGAATCACGGTCGGTTTAGGATCGAACCCCGTTGGTGCGCCCACTGAGCTATTTCTTATTCCAGCCAGTGAACCACACTGGTACATCAAAGGCTGTGGTATGTGCTATCCTGTTTGTGGGATGCTGCATATAAAAGATCTCTTGCTACTATTACTACTGGAAAAATGAAGCGGGTTTCCTCTCTAAGAATTACCAAAGTCTGTGGTATGTGCTATCCTGTCTGTGTGATGATGCATAGAAAAGATTCCTGCTGCTAATGGACAAAAAGTAGCGGGTTTCCTCTCTAAAACTATACTGAGAGGCATAAATAACGCAATGGGTATTTCACTGAATAATCTCTTTTAGAAATGTCAAATCATATATACTAAAGGGACATTCCTGAGTTTGCTGCAATTTTTAAGATGTTGTCGACTAACAGAGACTTTTTGACAACTATAATTACATATCAAATATATTTTTCTGCATAAAATATTACTGGCTGTATACTAAACGTGTTTCTAATCGTTCTAATATTTGTACTAGGTTAAATTTCATTTTATTTCCTAAAATATAAATTTTTCGTATGTACAAAATTATTTGAAGACAAAATCCAGTTTGGGCTTCTTACAAATATTAAGACAATCAGAAACACATTGAATATACACACACTGATATTCTAAACAAGAAAATATATTTAATTTGTAAGTTTAATTGTAGAAATATTTTATTAGTCAGAAAAATCTTACAATGCAGCAAATTGAGGAATGTCCTTTTAAGCATGAGGACAAGTGACATATTGATAACAACTGTAAGTGAAAGAATATTTTGTTCAAATCAGAACAAAAATGGAATAAAATGAGTTTTCAGTAAAAAGCATAACTTGGGTATTTATTGCAACAACACAGTATTGCATATGAAAATCTTGTGCATTGTGTACTCTTGTCCCCCTATAAAAGCAACCATTTTTTGAGTGTTCAGGGTTTTTTTGATACGCCATGGTACATGTACAAGTAATGTTAAAAAATTGCTGTTTTATTGCCAAAAACAAACTTGTGGTTTTTAAAAAAAAAAAAAAAAAATCATAAAAGAAAATTCCCAATTAGAACAATATCTTCTTTCAGTTACAGTTGTTACCAGTATGTCATTTGTCTGCATGCCTGATATATATGTCAAGATTACGAAAGATTTGACATACAAGAGCCGATGACTGATAAATCAATGTGCTTTAAGAAAGGAAATGTTTTATTTAACAATGCACTCAACACATTTTATTTACGGTTTCATGTATATGGCGTCGAACATATGGTTAAGGACCACACAGATACTGAGAGAAGAAGCCCACTGTCACCACTTCATTGGCTACTCTTTCTGATTAACAACAAGGGATCTTTTATATGCGCCATCCCACAGACAGGGTAGTACATATCACAACCTTTGTTACACCAGTTGTGGAGCACTGGCTGGTACGAGAAATAGCCCTATGGATTCACCGATGGGAATCGATTTTAGATCGATCACGCATCAAACGAGTGCTGTACCACTGGGCTACATCCCGCCTCTCAATGTGCTTTAGTTGTGGACCACTGGCTGGAACGAGAAATAGCCCAATGGGCCCACCGACGGGAATCGATCCTAGATCGATGGCGCATCAGGCGAGCACTGTACCACTGAGCTACTTCCTCCCCCCCCCAATGTGCTTTAGTGTTGTCGTTTAAACAATTTAAACATTTAGTTTCAACTTTACCTGTTATTGTATTTGTGGACGTCAGGGGTGGAGTATTCATCAGGGTGAGCCCCATGTACAATGGATATCCTAGCAAGAACACCAGACAGAGGTAGACCGGGATGGCAATGGCCCAGTATCTGAAAAACCCCACCAATCATTCATTTATTTCAATTTATTTTTGAGCTTGTATCCAATTAAGGTTCAAGCACACACCTCAGCTATTTGAGCTGTAGGTCCAAAAATAAATTAGTGCATGGTTAATAATTTTATTTACCAGCCGTCCAGCTTGGCCGGAGAAAATATTGACTTGCCCAACGGTGAAAAATACTATAGTGCTGTCGGAAATAGAATTAAAATGATTTTCGTCAAGTAAATATTTTGTAAATATCTATTTAATTATAGTCTACCTAATTTAGCATTTACTTGTTTTTGCTCTCATTGATGTACAAGGTGGTGTTTACTCTTGAAATTAAAAGAAATATGTTGGTAAACAGGTGATTTGTGCACTTTATTGGAACAGACTATAACATATATTATGTCAATTTCATTGCCATTACAATATGTGAGGGACTGTTTCTGATCATGGTTTACCCCTATTCCTCTCCAAAAAAAATATTTGTATACATTTATAAGTAACTTTTGAGCAAAACTGTCAAGAACCATTTTGAGTTTGTGATCTATTTTCTGGTATTAAAGGTGCTATCTCATAAGCTGCATAATGACAGCTATTGCAAATCATGTTTTTATTAAATTTTGCTTTAACATTTAAAGACTACACCTTTAACTATATGCCCATAAATGATTATAGGAAATGATTTTATCTACTAGTAGAAAATACATTTTTATTGGAGAATATTTATCACAAACAGATGCTCACATATAACTTCTGATATAGCACCTTTAAGTGGTTGCAAGATTGTGTAAATTTCTACTGTATTTATATTGAATTCATATTTACTAAATATGCTGGTCAAAATTAATAATATATGCTGCGATTCAAAATAATCAGTTATCTTAAAGTTTTAAATTAAAAGTTTGTTTAAGGGTAAATGAAATTGTGTGATAGTCTGTTCCAATAAAGGTTACAAATCTCCTGTTTACCTACATTTTTATTTTAATTTCAAGAGTAAACACCACCTTGTACATCAATGAGAGCCCAAACAAGTAAATTGTGTGATAGTCTGTTCCAATAAAGGTTACAAATCTCCTGTTTACCGACATCTTTAGTTTAATTTCAAGAGTAAACACCTTGTACATCAATGAGAGCCCAAACAAGTAAATTGTGTGATAGTCTGTTCCAATAAAGGTTACAAATCTCCTGTTTACCTACATTTTTATTTTAATTTCAAGAGTAAACACCACCTTGTACATCAATGAGAGCCCAAACAAGTAAATTGTGTGATAGTCTGTTCCAATAAAGGTTACAAATCTCCTGTTTACCGACATCTTTAGTTTAATTTCAAGAGTAAACACCTTGTACATCAATGAGAGCCCAAACAAGTAAATTGTGTGATAGTCTGTTCCAATAAAGGTTACAAATCTCCTGTTTACCGACATCTTTAGTTTAATTTCAAGAGTAAACACCACCTTGTACATCAATGAGAGCCCAAACAAGTAAATTGTGTGATAGTCTGTTCCAATAAAGGTTACAAATCTCCTGTTTACCGACATCTTTAGTTTAATTACAAGAGTAAACACCACCTTGTACATCAATGAGAGCCCAAACAAGTAAATTGTGTTATAGTCTGTTCCAATAAAGGTTACAAATCTCCTGTTTACCGACATCTTTATTTTAATTTCAAGAGTAAACACCACCCTGTACATCAATGAGAGCCCAAACAAGTAAATGCTAAATTAGGTAGAGTATCATTAAATAGGTATTTACAAAATATTTATTTGTCAGTTTAATATGAAAGAAATAATTGACGAAAATATTTTTTATTCTATTTCCGACAGTACTTTTAGCCACGGGCATCAGGTTACTATATTTAATGAGAAAGAAGTTGATGCAATGACCTTGCAGGCCTCACAGTAAGAGTTAAAATATAGCCTGCTGTTATGTTTTTTAAAAGAAATATGTTCTGTTAAGAAAACAATATGGCCTGGAAATGAAGAGTTTGGCTGGCTGAAGTAAGATGACATGAGGAAAGGGTTTGGGATAGTGTGTGAAAAATTATGACCTCTGAAGTGTCGTTTAGAGCATTATGGAATTAAAAAATAGAAGAATCACAAGCTATATGTAAAAAACACATACATCCATCTCTCTCTATCTCGTTCTGTCTCTCTTTTTGTCTCTCTCTGTCTGTGTGTGTCTCTCTCTCTGTCTGTCTGTCTGTCTCTTTCTGTGTGTGTGTCTCTCTCCCTCTCTCTCTGGTTATGTGTATCTCGCTCTCTTTCTCCCTCTACATGTAAAAACACATACATCCATCTCTCTCTATCTCGTTCTGTCTCTTTTTGTCTCTCTCTGTCTGTGTGTGTGTCTCTCTCTCTCTGTCTCTCCCTCTCTTTCTGTGTGTGTGTGTCTCTCTCTGGTTATGTGTATCTCGCTCTCTTTCTCCCTCTACATGTAAAAAACACATACATCCATCTCTCTCTATCTCGTTCTGTTTCTTTTTGTCTCTCTCTGTCTGTGTGTGTGTCTCTCTCTCTCTGTGTCTCTCTCCCTCTCTTTCTGTGTGTGTGTGTCTCTCTCTGGTTATGTGTATCTCGCTCTCTTTCTCCCTCTACATGTAAAAAACACATACATCCATCTCTCTCTATCTCGTTCTGTCTCTCTTTTTGTCTCTCTCTGTCTGTGTGTGTCTCTCTCTCTGTCTGTGTGTGTCTCTCTCTCTGTCTGTCTGTCTGTCTCTTTCTGTGTGTGTGTCTCTCTCCCTCTCTCTCTGGTTATGTGTATCTCGCTCTCTTTCTCCCTCTACATGTAAAAAACACATACATCCATCTCTCTCTATCTCGTTCTGTCTCTCTTTTTGTCTCTCTCTGTCTGTGTGTGTCTCTCTCTCTGTCTGTGTGTCTCTCTCTCTCTGTCTGTCTGTCTCTTTCTGTGTGTGTGTCTCTCTCCCTCTCTCTCTGGTTATGTGTATCTCACTCTCTTTCTCCCTCTACATGTAAAAACACATACATCCATCTCTCTCTATCTCGTTCTGTCTCTCTTTTTGTCTCTCTCTGTCTGTGTGTGTCTCTCTCTCTGTCTGTGTGTCTCTCTCTCTCTGTCTGTCTGTCTGTCTCTTTCTGTGTCTGTGTGTCTCTCTCTGGTTATGTGTATCTCGCTCTCTTTCTCCCTCTACATGTAAAAACACATACATCCATCTCTCTCCATCTCATTCTGTCTCTCTTTTTGTCTCTCTCTGTCTGTGTGTGTCTCTCTCTCTGTCTGTGTGTCTCTCTCTCTCTGTCTGTCTGTCTGTCTCTTTCTGTGTGTGTGTCTCTCTCCCTCTCTCTCTGGTTATGTGTATCTCACTCTCTTTCTCCCTCTACATGTAAAAAACACATAGATCCATCTCTCTCTATCTCGTTCTGTCTCTTTTTGTCTCTCTCTGTCTGTGTGTGTGTCTCTCTCTCTCTGTGTCTCTCTCCCTCTCTTTCTGTGTGTGTGTGTCTCTCTCTGGTTATGTGTATCTCGCTCTCTTTCTCCCTCTACATGTAAAAAACACATACATCCATCTCTCTCTATCTCGTTCTGTCTCTTTTTGTCTCTCTCTGTCTGTGTCTCTCTCTCTCTGTTTGTGTGTCTCTCTCTCTCTGTCTGTCTCTCCCTCTTTCTGTGTGTGTGTCTCTCTCCGTCTCTCTCTGGTTATGTGTATCTCGCTCTCTTTCTCCCTCTACATGTAAAAAACACATACATCCATCTCTCTCTATCTCGTTCTGTCTCTCTTTTTGTCTCTCTCTGTCTGTGTGTGTCTCTCTCTCTGTCTGTGTGTCTCTCTCTCTCTGTCTGTTTGTCTGTCTCTTTCTGTGTGTGTGTGTCTCTCTCCCTCTCTCTCTGGTTATGTGTATCTCGCTCTCTTTCTCCCTCTACATGTAAAAAACACATAGATCCATCTCTCTCTATCTCGTTCTGTCTCTTTTTGTCTCTCTCTGTCTGTGTGTGTGTCTCTCTCTCTCTGTGTCTCTCTCCCTCTCTTTCTGTGTGTGTGTGTCTCTCTCTGGTTATGTGTATCTCGCTCTCTTTCTCCCTCTACATGTAAAAAACACATACATCCATCTCTCTCTATCTCGTTCTGTCACTCTTTTTGTCTCTCTCTGTCTGTGTGTCTCTCTCTCTGTTTGTGTGTCTCTCTCTCTCTGTCTGTCTCTCCCTCTTTCTGTGTGTGTGTCTCTCTCCGTCTCTCTCTGGTTATGTGTATCTCGCTCTCTTTCTCCCTCTACATGTAAAAAACACATACATCCATCTCTCTCTATCTCGTTCTGTCTCTCTTTTTGTCTCTCTCTGTCTGTGTGTCTCTCTCTCTGTCTGTGTGTGTCTCTCTCTCTCTCTCTGTCTGTCTGTCTCTTTCTGTGTGTGTGTGTCTCTCTCCCTCTCTCTCTGGTTATGTGCATCTCACTCTCTTTCTCCCTCTACATGTAAAAAACACATACATCCATCTCTCTCTATCTCGTTCTGTCACTCTTTTTGTCTCTCTCTGTCTGTGTGTCTCTCTCTCTGTTTGTGTGTCTCTCTCTCTCTGTCTGTCTGTCTGTCTCTTTCTGTGTGTGTGTCTCTCTCCCTCTCTCTCTGGTTATGTGTATCTCGCTCTCTTTCTCCCTCTACATGTAAAAAACACATACATCCATCTCTCTCTATCTCGTTCTGTCACTCTTTTTGTCTCTCTCTGTCTGTGTGTCTCTCTCTCTGTTTGTGTGTCTCTCTCTCTCTGTCTGTCTCTCCCTCTTTCTGTGTGTGTGTCTCTCTCCGTCTCTCTCTGGTTATGTGTATCTCGCTCTCTTTCTCCCTCTACATGTAAAAAACACATACATCCATCTCTCTCTATCTCGTTCTGTCTCTCTTTTTGTCTCTCTCTGTCTGTGTGTGTCTCTCTCTCTGTCTGTGTGTCTCTCTCTCTCTCTCTCTCTCTGTCTGTCTGTTTGTCTGTCTCTTTCTGTGTGTGTGTCTCTCTCCCTCTCTCTCTGGTTATGTGTATCTCGCTCTCTTTCTCCCTCTACATGTAAAAAACACATAGATCCATCTCTCTCTATCTCGTTCTGTCTCTTTTTGTCTCTCTCTGTCTGTGTGTGTGTCTCTCTCTCTCTGTGTCTCTCTCCCTCTCTTTCTGTGTGTGTGTGTCTCTCTCTGGTTATGTGTATCTCGCTCTCTTTCTCCCTCTACATGTAAAAAACACATACATCCATCTCTCTCTATCTCGTTCTGTCACTCTTTTTGTCTCTCTCTGTCTGTGTGTCTCTCTCTCTGTTTGTGTGTCTCTCTCTCTGTCTGTCTCTCCCTCTTTCTGTGTGTGTGTCTCTCTCCTTCTCTCTCTGTGTATGTGTATCTCGCTCTCTTTCTCCCTCTCTGTGTGTATCTCTCTCACTCTCAGTGTGTGTCTCCCTTTTTTGGTGGTGTTAGTGAGTGAATTTCTATTTTACCTACTATGTTTAAAAATGGACTGTTTTTTCTAGGCAGCCTGCTATTTCAAGCCCTGCCTTCTTAAAAAGCAGATACCCCATCCCCCAAAACCACACCCCTGTTATAGCTTTGTAGTAATCATAAACTGTACTTACTTTTGTGGCCAGTAAGTTAATCCGAGAGCATGAAGCCAGCTGTCAGGAACATATGCCCACACTACGTACAGACCTGAAAATAATCAACCCATATACATGTACATTTACACACAAAATGTCATGCAGTATGGAAGACATTTTTTTATTTAACGACACACTCAATACATTTTATTTACGGTTATATGGTGTCAGACATATGGTTACGGACCACACAGATATATAGAAAGGAAACCCACTGTCGTCACTTCATGGGCTACTCTTTTCGATTAGCAGCAAGGGATATTTTATATACACCATCCCACAGACAGGATAATATATACCACAGCCTTTGTTTCACCAGTTGTCAATCACTGGCTGGAACGGGAGATAGCCAAATGGGGCCACCGATGGGGATCGATCCTAAACCGACTGTGCGTCAAGCGAGCGCTTTACCACTGGGCTATACATCCCGCCCCTCATGCAGTATATGGTTTTATTTATAATATGGGGCAGGACGTAGTCCAGTAGTTAAATGCTCGCCTGATCGGTCTACAATTGATCCTCATCGCTGGGCCCTTTGGGCTATTTCTCGTTCCAGCCTGTACACCACAACTGGTTTATCAAAGGCTGTGGTATGTGCTGTCCTGGCTGTGGGATGGTGCATTTAAAAGATCCCTTGCTACTAATGGAAAAATGTAGCAGGTTTCCTCTCTAAGACTTGATGTCAAAATGACCAAATGTTTGACTTCCAATACACTGAATAGCTAATGATTAATATTTTAATGTACTCTAGTGATTTCGTTAAACAAATCAATCTTAATTTTTTTTTTCATTTATAATTTATGTCCATGCTTATGTGGTATCTAATTAAAGGGACAATCTCAAACTCAAAGCTGCTTGCTGACCCAAAAGGTATTTATTAATTTTTCTTGTGAAATCAGTAAAAAAAAAAAAAAAATAACGACAAAACTAGAGCACATTGATTAATTAATCATCGACTATTGGATGTCAAACATTTGGTAATTCCGACTCGTAGTCATCAGACGAAACCCACCAATTTTTTCCTAATGGAGCAAGAGATCTTTTATATGCACTTTCCCAAAGACAGGAATGCACATATCACAGCCTTTGATCAGTTGTAGTGCACTGGTTGCATTGAGAAAAACGCAATCAGTTGAATGGATCCATAGAGGTGGTTCGATCCTGTGATGCAAACACCTAACGTTAGCGAGCATTCAACCCACAGGAGCTAGATCCCGCCCCCTTGTAAAATCAGATGCGTGTCAGAGAAAGGGTTTCAGGGGTTGTAGTCATTTTTAGGGGCGGATTATGCTTTAGGTAATGGGGGGTGGGGGGGGGGTGGGGGGTGGAGCTTCCAAAACAATATGTAAATGTTTATAATTTGAAGTTAAATTTTTTACGTGGATATCAATTTAGATCTTCGCGGTGGTTTTTGGGTGTTTTTTTTAGCCGGGTTGGGGGGTGGGGTGGGAAACCCCCCATAATCTGCCCCTGATTTTTCTAAGCAACTGTAGGCTTTTTTTCTCTCATTTTCTATGTAAAGACAAAATCACCACCATGCATATTCAGTCGGCCTCAAACTTTATATGGAATCTACAAAGGTCTCTCACCCAACATTTCCAAATATCGTACCTAGACTGGTATATCAAAGGTTGTCGGATATGCTATCCTGTCTGTGGGATGGTGCATATAGAAGATCCTTAGCTACTACTAAAAACAAACTGTAGCAGGTTTTCTCTCTAAGACTATAAGTAAAAATTACCAAAAGTTTGACATCCAATAGCCAATGATTAATAAATCCATGTACTCTAGTGGAAGGAAGAAAGGAAACGACTCACTCAACACATTTTATTTACGGTTATATGGCGTCAGACATATGGTTAAAGACCACATAGATATAGAGAGAGGAAACCCGCTGTCGCCACTTCATGGGCTATACTCTTTTCGATTAGCAGCAAGGAATCTAATATATGCACCATCCCACAGACTGGATAGTACATACCACGACCTTTGTTACACCAGTTGTGGAGCACTGGCTGGAACGAGAAATAGCCCAACGGGTCCACCAGCAGGGATCGATCCTAAATAGAACACGCATCAAGCGAACACTTTATCACTGGGCTACGTCTCGCCCCGTGCTCTAGTGGTGTCGTTAAACAAAACAAACTTTAACATTAACCAACATTTGCAAATATTGTACCTAGAGCCACAATGGACATCAAGTAGAGAACAAACCCATTGACAGCTCGCTCGGGGGTCGGAGATGGAGAATGTTCAGTCATTGGTTCTGCTTCACTCTTAAATAGAAGGAAGGAAGGAAATGGTTTATTTAAAGGCATACTGTCACAGATTTAAGAACCTTATTTCTCTAAAAATTGATAATAAATGATAATTACATTAATTTTTGGAAAACAAATCTAGCTATCGCACCACCATAACTGAACCATGATGGAGTGAAATCCATGTCAACCCTCTTGGCAATATTAGCTTTTGAATTATGGACCATTGCCATAATTCAATTATTTTTACAAAATATCATTAGTAAGTGGAGTATGGTGGTTACATAAATGGTTGAATAAAGTACATTTAGGGACAAATCAAATTTATATTTGTTTAGGTAATACTTTGTTAGGCCATTTAAGAGGTCAGTACGTGGTCTGTGACAGTATGCCTTAACAATGCACTCAACACATTTTATTTATGGTTATATGATGTCAGACATATGGTTAAGGACCACACAGATATTGATAGAGGAAACCTGCTGTCGCCACTTCATGGGCTACTCTTTTCGATTTAGCAACAAGGGATCTTTTATATGCACCATCCCAGTCAGGATAGTACATACCCAAGCTGACTTTCGAACAATGAAGTTGTTCTGTGAGAAGGTGGTGATTTTTCTCCCCCCCACCCTGGGAGCTGTACTGCGTGAATTTGGCTCATTAGCCAAATACCGCATCGAACACAACGGGGACAACGCTACGGTAACACTATGTTACGGAGCTACTTCACCCACAGCGTATGGAAGACCAAGGAGGCGGCGACCGAAGACGTCTCAGGGGGGACCTAACTTGGCGGCTCAACCACCAGGGGCAGTCCCTCCTGTTTCGAAACAGCGGACGAGACCAGCAGGAGCGACTCAGGGTGACCCAAACCCGGTGGCTAAACCACCGGGGGCGGATCATTCTGTACAACAGCCCGCCGTGACTCGACCCGAACACTCGCCAGGAGCGGACCAGGGGGAGTCTAAGCTGTCAGCTCAACTGACAGTGGCGATTCCTCCTGTCGACCCACCGGTGGATATGGACACAGGACACGTGATTATCACTGAGCCCCCTGCCAGTCCACCAGCACCTCCGACTGTTGTTGTTTCTGCAGCGACCAGGCGACCTGAACTTAAGAGGAGAAAGGTTTCGTCGGCGCTTGAACCGGAACTGGAACCGTCAGACTCCTCTAAGTGGTCGCTCGTCTGCAACCAGCTACCAGCCAAGTACCGGGGTGCGGTCATTGGAGACTTCTCTGACACCTCACTCCTGATGTCGCAATGTTGGTCAGATGATTACTGGCGTCATCTACCCACGGGACAAGGAAAATACCAAATGCAATATGGCATGGGCGAATACAGCAAAGACCTAATTGTGATTGCTCAACAGGACGGTCTCTACAGGCAAGGTCACCTGACCCGAGAGATGCCCAACTCTACGATTCACCGCATCCTTAAGATCGTACTCCGGGGAATCTACAAGGGAGCACTCAAAAGAAATCTCGACCTGCTACAGGACAACCTTCCCCACTTAAAACCTGAACCGACCATCAACTCTCCATGAGTCCTGCTGCGCCAACCTTTCCTAGGACAGGTATCAACCTCTTTTTATGGGCTAGTTAGACTTTAAACGTTTTGGAAACAGTTCAAAATTCTTATGTCTATTTTTTTATAAGTAGTCTAACGCATTTTATTTTGGCGCCCGTTCAATTGCTCAAAATCACCTTAAAAACTTTTCGGCCGAGCATTCTTAACTATTTTTGGCTAAAAATTTAGAGTCCAGACATGTTTCGGTATGCAGTACTCTTTGTAGACTTAGGTAAAAAACAGGCTTCACCGAGGAATCGAAATTCAGCCAATCAGAACACGGCTCCCACTCGGTGTTACTTCAAGTTTATGAAGTGTCTGCTATTCGGTCCGCGCTTACTAAATGGCTTTTTTCCAAATTCCGCCCACCTCAAACTTACCCCCCCCCCCCCCCCCCTGCTCCGGAGTCAGTCACTGGCGAAGTCAGAGGCTAATTCCGTAGTGGGCGTGCCTGAACCTCTGTGGATAGGGGCACGTAAATATAGTTGCCCGTTGCCCGTTACCACGGCCTGTTACACCAGTTGTGGAGCACTAGCTGGAACGAGAAATAGCCCAATGGGCCCACTGATGGGAATTGATCCTAGATCGATCACGCATCAGGCGAGCGCTGTACCAGTGAGCTACATCCACCCCCACCCCGTCTGAAATAGAAAGCATGCAGATAAAACTCGGATCTCATCAACAGACAAAAGATAAATTATGTCATTTTTCATAATCTTTTCAACAGAGAAAGATAAATGTCATTTGTTGTAATACAATCAAGTGTTTTATATATATATAGTACCGAGCTCTAGACTAATTGTTTTCAGCCTTTTGTGGGATATTTCTTTCTGTGTATATGTAATATATGATGTCTGTGTGTGGGTTTTTTTTTAATTAAATGTTTTTTCCTGTAACCTTATCAACAAAGAAAGATAAATTTATATCATTTGCTGTAAATTACAGTGTAATACAACCAAGTGTTTATCAAATATATATACACCTACAGACATCTGGATTTATTGTTCATGGTTTTTTGTGATATTTTCTTTTGTGTGTATGTAATATATGAAAGAAAGAAATGTTTTATTTAACGACGCACTCAACACATTTTATTTACGGTTATATGGCGTCAGACATATGGTTAAGGACCACACAGATTTTGAGAGGAAACCCTCTGTCGCCACTTCATGGGCTACTCTTTCCGATTGGCAGCAAGGGATCTTTTATTTGCACTACCCACAAGCAGGATAGCACAAATCATGGCCTTTGTTGAACCAGTTATGGATCACTGATCGGTGCAAGTGATTTACACCTACCCATTGAGCCTTGCGGAGCACTCACTCAGGGTTTGGAGTCAGTATCTGGATTAAAAATCCCATGCCTCGATTGGGATCTGAACCCAGTACCTACCAGCCTGTTGACCGATGGCCTAACCACAACACCACCGAGGCCGGTGTGCAATATATGATGTAGGAGTGTGAGTTGGGTTTTTTTTAAATGTTATTTGCTGTAATCTGAATAAGGAAGGAAGGAAACGACGCACTCAACACATTTTATTTACGGTTATATGGCGTCCGACATATGATCAAGGACCACACAGATATGGAGGAAGGAAATCCGCTGTTGCCACTTCATGGGTTACTCTTTCTGATTTAGCAGCAAGGGATCTTTTATATGCACTATCCCACAGACAGGGTAGTACATACCACAGCCTTTGATATATACCAGTCGTGGTGCACTGGCTGGAACGAGAAATAGCCCAATAGGTACACCAATGGGATCGATCCCAGACTGACCGAGCATTAAGCGAGCACTTAAGTTTACCACTGAGCTGTCTCACCCCATAATCTGAATAAGTGCTGAAATATATAACACAGCTTGACTCGCTTTGTTTTCAGCCATGTTTTTGCGGGCTTTTTTATTTTAGGTAAAAATGTTTTTTTTACTTTTTTGTTAAAAGTTCTACATACTTAAGTACATATCAAGGCTACAAGTGGCTGAACTCACTTCACACATTATGGTTAGAATTAGGGTTAAAGTTAGGGTTAGGGTTATAGATAAAATGATTAGGCTAGGCCAGGGGAAGTTTTAAGATTAGGGTCAGGTTGAGGTCGCAGACAAACCCCCTTTTACAATTTTGTTTTTCTTTGCAGTTAATATTGACTTTGAAAAGAAAAAATTGGCCTGATTTTTAAGTCCATTACAAAACAACAACAAAAAAACATAAGAAAAAAGAGCCCCCACCCCCAACACAACACAAACGCCATAACTAAAACTGGATCCCAATACTGGAGGAATTTAAAAACAAAAACAAATTCACTCTGTCGCTCACTTATTTTGAACAGGCAAGGCAGATGGCCGCTATAAGCTCTTCTGGAAATACATTCAGGACGCCGCCTGTACGTCTGTTTCAAACTACTGACAAGAAATATATACTTAGTAACAAAATGACGCCATAGTAAAATTATACAACCCAAATTATGACACGAGGGGAAGTAACTCTGTCTCGACAATTCGATTGAATGCATGTAAAGGTATGTTCTGTGGTCAAGAGCAATTTAGGAAACATGTTGTTGGGTCATTCTAGAGAACATATAATACGTGTTAACGTGACCAGTTTTGGGGTAAACTAATTTTAACATTTTAAAAGATTCTTAGATTTATCAACCGCGCGCGCTATGTAATCAAAACTGTTTCTAATGTGCAAGGAAGGTTCCGTGAAACGCGTGTCACGCTTGAGACATGACATATTGTATCTAGGTCAGAGAATTCTCACTGCACGATCGTACCGTGCTCTTCGTCTTGTTACCTGTAGAGAAAGATACACTTGAATTGTTCCATTTGGTCTTCTCTAGTTTCATTTCGTAAATACTGGCTACAAATGCAGTTAGAATTTTAAAGCCAGTGGGCCCTGTGACCTTTCCAGGTGGTTTAGACTGGCGAACGATATTTACGGCGTGTGTGTGTCTGTCTGTCTGTGTGTGTGTGTGTGTGTCTGTGTGTGTGTGGTGTGTGGTGTGTGTGGTGTGTGTGTGTGTTTACAATCGGTTTTCACGAAAGCGACGCCTAGGTTACGGGCCTAATAACTGGATCCAACGTGGTTTTTGTTTTTCTGACGAATTGTCTTGGCCAAACTGTACATCCGCGAACGATATATACTCTGTCAAAAAAGAAACGCATAGGTGATAAAGAAAGAAGAAAAGTGTTTGATTTTACAAAATATCGTGGTTTTTTGTACAATGTTGCTGAATGACAATGTTTGTTAATGTTCTTGGAATGGGAAAGCATGCCCAAATGCACCCTAAAACAAATTTAACACACGTTGTGGCACGTTGTGCGACAATTGCAGGAAATCGGCGTGAAATGGTCAGATTTTGTCGAATGCACGTGAAACTCGGGGAAAAGATTGGGGTAGTGATGAGTATTTAAAGCTGCAATGCTCGCAATGATGCCTCATTTCCATTTCGACGTAGACGAGTTACAAGATGCCAAGACTAAACATGCCGAATCGAAACATTGCAATAGGCCGCCTCCAGTTAGGCGAATAGCAGTCAGCAGTCGCACGCCACATGAACATCCATCAGAGCACCATTTCACGTCTCTGGGACAGTTAGCAGCAGTTTCAACCATGCGACGTCAGCATCGACATTTACGTGTTCGCTGGTGCACGAATGTACAGGGGTGGAACTTGAGAAACTGGCGGCGAGTATGGTTCAACGACGAGTCACGTTTCCTTCTACAGCGACGTGTTTACAGACGCCGAAATTAAAGTTTTGCCAACAACTGCGTCGCCCAAGTTGACAGATTCGGTGGAAGGAGTGTCATGATGTAAGGAGCCATCTCATACACCGGCAGAAGTGAACTTGTGTTCGTACAAGGCAACCCGACAGCTGTACGCTACTGGGATGAAATTCTTCGCCGTCACATGCTTCCCATTTTGGATCGACAAAGAGAACTCTTTCAGAAGGACAATGCCAGGCTGCATATGGCACGTGTAACAATTCCTACAGAATGAGAACATTAATGTGCTGTCATGGCCATCAAGATCGCCAGATCTCAACCCCATTGAACATCTGTGGGACGAACTGAACAGACGTGTACGCCAGCGTGACCCGGAGCCTCAGAGTCTTCCGCAACTGTCACATGCACTGCAGGAAGAATGGGCTAGGATTCCACGTGCCCTGATTCAGAGACTCATTCAGTCTATGCCAAGGAGATGTCTCGCAGTGATTTCTGCTGCTGGTGGCCACACAAGGTACTGATTTCAGGGCCCTTGTCACGGGGATCCTATAATACCCGTAACTGAATAAAACACGATTATCCAAATATCTCTCCTAACTGTATATCTATTAGATCTCTCTGTAACGGGCAGTTATACCCGCGTGGCTCGGTTCTAGGTATATCAGAGATACGATCTTATATAAGGTATATATAATATAGCACGTTTAGTTCACTAGAAAACACAACAAAAACACAATACACTTTGGAATCTGTATTAATCTACGCGGACAAATGTACTGCCGCAGTAGTTAATTAACAACAACAAATAGTAACAACCCAGAACTGATCACTTAATTAGTTAATCACTAGGTGTCTAATTTATACAATATTCTAATCATTTCACCATGACACAACACCCACACGTGTGATAATTGAGAAACGCTTCCAGGGGAACTTAATTAATAAAGGAATTACAACTCTATTCCTAACTGGTTAATTCTTAACTACTCATTCAGTAACCTTGTAATACAGAATTAATACTGGTACCTATCACAATAAAGACAATAACCTACAGTTTAACTAGGTCCTCTAGGATGACTGGTTAAGCTTTATATATATATTAGAACAGTGAGCCTACAGTTTACTGCGTCAGATTACCGGCAGCACCGTCTAAATAATATTGGTATAATACAGTATTAAAATATTTAAAGTCACATCAATCACATCAAGGTTATACAACAGAGCAGAAATAATATTTACCAAGTCCAAACGGACGCGTTCCCTGGAAGCCTTCCAATATGTTTCTCCCTGATATCTCTAAAACCCTAGCTATTTATTATAAAAACCCAGTATCGCCTGGGGGTACATCGCGGCACCGAATACCTACAAGTGATATTTCCACAGAGACCAAGACGACAATTTTCCTTAGATGGTCAGACTTGCTGACGCCTAGTCGCCAAATTCACGGTCGTAAAAACCGCACTCGCGGAGGTATTACGTAACTACTGGCCACATGGCCTCCGCACCTGGGCTGGGTGTGTACTAGGCAAAGCTCGACCACGGTCGCGCGGAGGTATTACGTAACAAAGTGCCCACCTGGGCTTAAGTGCATATTGGAACTGCACACGGCCCTCTAAAACAATTAATATCGCTACAGGCGAAAACAAAATTAAGAGCATGTTCCGTCACAGCCCTCGTGCGACGCTGTTTGGTGACGAAAACGCCTCCACTGCCGTCAGTCCATAGCAAGAACATTGTCACATACTCATGTAAAATTTGAATGTGATACGATCATAAATAACGAAATTATGCCACTTTGTATTAAAGAGATAATTCCATGAATATTTCGCCTATGCGTTTCCTTTTTGACAGAGTATATCCCTAAACTATCGAATTCCGTCGCCCATCGAATTATGTCCCATTTCACTTCCGCACTCTTTCTAATCACACTGCGCAAGCACGGACTTTAATTCTATTGCATATGTATCAACTAACCAAGCCTCGATCGATCAAAATAGAAAATGAGGGTGTAAAAAGTTTCTAAAGTGTGTTTGTCCCTTTTACAGTAGCGATAATTCTGTTGTTGCATACAGAAACCATATCCAAAGGTTATAATAGATTAAAACCTGTATAAACGAAGAGACTAGACTTGAGAGATCGATAATTACTGTCGTGTACATTAGTTGTGTCTACATTTAGTTAAGTCACATGACTGACACTTTTATGGGGGGGGGGGGGGGGGGGGGGAGGTATGGACGGTTGTTTGTGTCAGATCAACAATTGTTATTGAGAAACAACATTAGTCGATTTTTCTTCTTTTTTTCAGCCACCTATAAAAGTTGTTAGCACACATTTTCCTATATTCATGAAAAAAATTTGACTACTTGAAAAGCCGTTAAAAGTGGCATGACCGTTTACAAAGCATCTAAAAAAATCAAATCTAAAACAAACTTTAAAGAACAACAAAGCAAGGGGAACTTTTTAATCTCGAACACAGTGGTGCTGATCGACAACCAATGTTCATTAAAAACGTGTAGATATATTCATAATTCATTTACATTTGCTTCGTTGGCAATCCACTGTGTTCTTCTTGCCTCAATTTTATGAAGGATGAGATCTTCCATACAACCCGCGTTTGTGACGTTCACATAGGACGGATTTTGATGGTGTTACAAAAATTACAAATGTTCACTTCCTGATAGGAATATTACATTCGTTGACAACAAAGGTAAGTAATTACAAAAACATTATTATTATTTTAGATTGTATTGGACATGGTAAACAATGATGTCGTTAAATTTATCCGGTTGTTGGATTGAACATATGCAGTAGCGAGTTCCTGTTAATAGGACGGAATTCGATAGGTCCAGGATATATACGGTACAAAACAAAAGAAGTATTCAGTCAAAGTTTACTTCTGTTTGAGATCCTTCCAGCTTGCACGGTGTCGAGTGTATCTCGCAACTTCCTGTGTACGATTACCTTCAGCGCGAGCACAGAACCGACCTTTACACTTCAAAGCTGCACGAGATCACGTGACAATAACAACTGCACGTGATGCCAAGCGCTGTAAAATGGCGGAAGAAAACGATTTACTGTGGGATCACGCAGGAGATGTGGAAAATGACGTGTTGTCCGCCGATTATAAATATGGACGATCAGCATTCAGGTAGAAGGCTGAATTCTTAGGTTGTGTGTAAGATTGTCATAACAACAGCGACACCGATCGGCTGTTGGTTACGCCACACTGATTCCGTTTCTATCTTCCACCAACCAGTTTTCGTCTACGATGCACCTTTGAGCTCGCCAATCGATTTCTTTTTTCTCGTGTTAACGTGAATTTAATAAAACCGCAGATTGATTTCTGACAAATAGATGACACTTTAAAATATGTACATAGTACACTGCATATATACCTGCTAAATAAAATATTACTTTGTGTTCGTAAACATTACAGCAACAACACTAGCCGAGTACTCTGACTGTAAGAGAGCTAGACGGACATTTGGACATAAACACACTCTCATTACATTTGCAGTCGGAGACCAAGCTATGTATTTTTTGGCAATTGCCGACAACCAAAAAGTTGTCAAAGATTTCTGCTCTAATACCACAACAATCCTATGTTTGACGTCAAATGCATTTACATCGACCATTAAAAAAAAAATCAGATATTAATCACTATGGGTATCGATCCCAGACCAACAACGCATCCATTGAGCGCTTTACCACTGGGCTGTGGACAATCACCAAAGCGACAGAGAGTGGTACACGCACACACACACAGAAACAATATTACATTCACGTTTTCTCAAGGTCAAAAAAGTATTTCATCTACGAGTCGTATGCCTGCTTGGCATGTGTACCACTCTGGCATATTAAAGGCTGTGGTATGTGCTATCCTGTATGTGGGATAGTGAATAGGCCTATAACGATCACTTGCTACTAATCATAAAATGTAGCGGGTTTCCTCTCTAACACTGATAAAATTACCAAATATTTGACATCCAATAGCCGATGATTAATGAATTAATGTGCTCTAGTGGTGTCGTTACACAAAACAAAAGGTTTTTTGTGATTGTCGGGCACTTGTCGTTTTGAGATGGCCCCTGGATGACGGAATGGCTGAGTGGGCGATCATGTGACGCAATGTCACGATATAGGTCGGCAAACTTAGAATTCTGCTGTCCGGAGTTTGCCGAAGCTTAGCTGAATGTGGGTGCTGTCGGGTTTCTTTCTGTAGTGTGTGTATTAGTGATTAATATCTGAATTTTTTTTAATCAAGTAACTTGAAAATGGTCAATGTAAATGCATTTGACGTCAAACATAGGATTGTTGTGGTATTAAAGCAGAAATCTTTGACAACTTTTTGGTTGTCGGCAATTGTCAAAAAAATACATAGCTTGGTCTCTGACTGTAATGAGAATGTATTTATGTCCAAATGTCCGTCTAGCTCTCTTACAGTCAGAGTACTTGGGCTACAACAACACATGAAGTTTTTGTGAAAAAAATGTGTTACCAGAGTTGTCACATGATTCTTTTAATTGACAACAGGTGAAAGCTCAAATTCAGCATGACAAAGGGCATAATTTGAAAAAAAAAATTTCTCCAAAATATGCAGCCCAAAGAGTTAAATGTGTGGGCGTGGTCATGTGTGGGTGTTGCTGCTTCTGCTGCTGCTGCTGTTGATGTTTTCTTTCTTTGTATCATCCTCCCTTCATCCCATCATGGTATTACAGTTAAAACAATTTCCTATAGTATTTTGATTGAAAACTGCGTTGGTGGCTGCAAAAAAAATAATTTTAGTTTGAAAATGTATTATGTACCAGTGAGATGCATTTAATTAAAACCATCCACTTCAAAACTACATAGTTGAAAGAAAATAAAACTCAACCTATATAACTACAGACTTGCTCAGGAGTGAGAGAAACAGTAAAATGTATAAAAAGATGCAGTAGCGTACTTGATGAGTGTGCTTGGCGAAAACTTGAGTTATTAACCAATCAATAAAAAGTTGAGAAGTGTCAAATTCAGATCACAAGCTGAGGTTAGAAACACACATCAAACTAAGTTAAAAACAAAATTCAGCCAAGCAAGCTGTAGTTCAGCCAAACAAGCTGTAGTTCAGCCAAGCAAGCTGTAGTTCAGCCACCTCTCACATCATATCCAGTGAGTCCTTTTGGCCATGCACAGTTCAAATGATGAATTGATCCAAATCGATTCAGCAAAGTTAAGTTTGGCTTTGTCCTGAATAGCAATTCTTTGAAGGAGATCACAACTGAAAGTGTGACCTGGGATATTTTCATTTCATTTCCACTTATTTTAGTTCTTATATCCAATTAAATTCAAGCACGCTGTCCTAGGCACACATTGGCTATCTGGGCTGTCTGTCCAGGACAGTGGGTTAGCTGTTAATTGTTAGCAGTTAGTGAGAGAGAAGAGGGTACAATGGCCTTACACCTACCCAATGAGTTGCTCTGGGTAGGAGATGGTACCAGGCTGCAGAACCTGTAACCTACATGTACCAGCCTTATGTCCGATGGCTTAACCACAATGCCACTGAGGCCGGTCCTGGGATATTAAAATGGGGTTCTACATGTGGGGCTTAAACCCCTTTGGTTGTCTTATTATATTTAAGTCATTAAATAAACACAAACTTTAAACTATATTATATTTAATTTTAAATGCCCATATCCAGAAAGTCTTATGCTAAAAGAATTAATAGTAATTTGTCCCACATTCTGAATTTGGCATTTATTGCAGGTAATTCAATACACCACAAAATTAGACTGGCAGTTGCATACTGATGAAGGAAATGTTTTATTTGACAGTTAACACATTTTATTTACGGTTATATGACATCAGACATTATGGTTAAGGACCACACAAATATTGAGAGAGGAAACCCGCTGTTGCCACTTCATGGGCTACTTAGCAGCAAGGGATCTTTTATATACACCATCCCACAGACAGGATAGTACATACCACAGCCTTTGTTACACCAGTTGTGGAGCATTGGCTGGAACGAGAAATAGCCCAATGAGTCCACCGACAGGAATCGATCCTAGTCCGACTGCACATCAAGCAAACGCTTTACCACTGGGATAGGTCCTGCCCCACATACTGATGAATACTGATGGTGACAAAATGCAAAGTTCTGTTAAACTTTTACTAATTGTTGTTTGTTTTATTCCAGGCAAGATGGCGTCCGACTAACGTACGAGCATGCCTACGAACTCGTCAACGTTCTCGACAACACAAAAGCCATTCTACAAAGTTACATTCAGCAAATGGAGGTACGTGTCGGAAAATAAAATTATTTATTATCATTATTCAGGGTTTATTTGCGTCACAAAAGCCCTACAAAGTCATGGAATTTGCAAACATGGTAGGACTTTCCTTTGGCACTAGCTGTCACATATAAAGAACATTATAAATACGTATCATAAATAGAGTTAGGGCTAGTGACAGTGCCAAAGGAAAGTCCTTCCGCAAACATTATTTTTCAGTCCTAGAAAGTCGAAAATGTTTGAAAAAGTTTGTGTCATCATGGCTTTAGATTTCATCAAATTCGAGACGATAAATATTGTGCCCAAAATACATATGCCGAAAATAATCCCACCCAAATTAATTACAAACATGCTGACCGCAAAATAATCTCACCCAAATTAATTACAAACATGCTGACCACAAAATAATCCCACCCAAATTAATTACAAACATGCTGACCGCAAAATAATCAAACCACCCAAATTAATTACAAACATGCTGACCGCAAAATAATCCCACCCAAATTAATTACAAACATGCTGACCGCAAAATAATCCCACCCAAATTAATTACAAGCATGCTGACCGCAAAATAATCCCACCCAAATTAATTACAAACATGCTGACCGCAAAATAATCTCACCCAAATTAATTACAATCATGCTGACCGCAAAATAATCTCACCCAAATTAATTACAAGCATGCTGACCGCAAAATAATCCCACCCAAATTAATTACAAACATGCTGACCGCAAAATAATCCCACCCAAATTAATTACAAACATGCTGACCGCAAAATAATCCCACCCAAATTAATTACAAACATGCTGACCGCAAAATAATCCCACCCAATTAATTACAAACATGCTGACCGCAAAATAATCCCACCCAAATTAATTACAATCATGCTGACCGCAAAATAATCCCACCCAAATTAATTACAAGCATGCTGACCGCAAAATAATCCCACCCAAATTAATTACAAACATGCTGACCGCAAAATAATCTGACCGCAAATTAATTACATCTGACCGCAAAATAATCCCACCCAAATTAATTACAAGCATGCTGACCGCAAAATAATCCCACCCAAATTAATTACAAGCATGCTGACCGCAAAATAATCCCACCCAAATTAATTACAAGCATGCTGACCGCAAAATAATCCCACCCAAATTAATTACAAGCATGCTGACCGCAAAATAATCCCACCCAAATTAATTACAAGCATGCTGACCGCAAAATAATCCCACCCAAATTAATTACAAGCAGCTGACCGCATGCTGACCGCAAAATAATCCCACCCAAATTAATTACAAGCATGCTGACCGCAAAATAATCCCACCCAAATTAATTACAAGCATGCTGACCGCAAAATAATCCCACCCAAATTAATTACAAGCATGCTGACCGCAAAATAATCCCACCCAAAATTACAAGCATGCTGACCGCAAAATAATCTCACCCAAATTAATTACAAGCATGCTGACCGCAAAATAATCCCACCCAAATTAATTACAAGCATGCTGACCGCAAAATAATCCCACCCAAATTAATTACAAGCATGCTGACCGCAAAATAATCCCACCCAAATTAATTACAAGCATGCTGACCGCAAAATAATCTCACCCAAATTAATTACAAGCATGCTGACCGCAAAATAATCCCACCCAAATTAATTACAAGCATGCTGACCGCAAAATAATCCCACCCAAATTAATTACAAGCATGCTGACCGCAAAATAATCCCACCCAAATTAATTACAAACATGCTGACCGCAAAATATTTCAGTTTAAAACTACTGAAATGTTAAGTTTAATTACATTATAATAACTTGAAATGCATGTCTTAATATTGACAACTTTCCATCATCTGTCAATGACTGTACTGAACAAAACTGACCTGCTTGCACTCACAAAAGACAAAAGTTTCCGTTGTTCCAAATTAGTGAGCTTAAAGCCCTGGTTATAGAATATGAGAAAACGAAGATAGGTAGATAATGTTTTCACTTTGAAAACAAAACAAAACACAAAACGAGAAGGGCAGTTTGCATCATAACATTGTAATATTATTATTTTATGTTGTCAGGGCTCGAACTTAACAGCGGCACTGACGACAATTGCCGTCGTTGAGATATAAATTGCCGTAGGTAAAGAGCATCACCGATGGCACAAAAGTGCCATCGATAAAGATTCTCAACAATGGCAAAATGTATACACCTGGTGTACATTATTTGCCAGTATTTAACATTTGCACATTTAAAAGATGTCTGCATATAACACGATAGCCTTTGTCAAATGTCACTTTTGAAAAAATGCTATAGGCAGGCTCAAAATCGCTTTCGCTGGACTGTTTCACCCATGGCAATTCTTTCATAAATTGCCGTGGGAGACAAATTCTTAAGTTCGAGCCCTGCGTTGATGTTGATGTTCACAAAACAATAATTGAAAACTAATAACAACAAAGGATAGTGGAAAATGTCTTTAAAAAGTCACAAAATGTACATGTTTGAACACTGTTGTTATCCTGTCAACTTTCACTGTTGTTTTATTTTAATACTTACAAACATATTTGATTAAGTTTCAGGCATGCTACGGTGGTCCCACCTCATAGTTACAACAGGGATGTAAACCACCAAGGTCTCTTACGGCTCTGCTAAACAACAAAGCATCCTGTTTGCAAGTCTTTTAGTATTGCACTTCAAGATCGCAAAGTTGCGAGAGTTTAGTGAATTAGGCCCCTGGCCTCTGAACATTTCTTGTACAATCATTTTGCTCGCTTGTCGTTTGCGCAAGTATAGTTTAATTTGCATAACCCATTTTTTTTTTCTCGCCACAAACAAAATAAATATTTTACATTATCATTTGCCACTGTTTAAATAATGATATATTTGTAATTGGTTACATACTATGAAATGGGTTACCTGATAAAAAGTAAAAAAAAAGAGAAAAAAAAGGACTTAATGTTGAATGTACCAAATGTTTGACATCCAATAGCCAATGATTAATAAATCAGTGTGCTCTAGTGATGTTGTTAAACAAAACAAAACTTTAAACATGAAACAAATCTGGGTTACGCAGGCTTTTAATTATCAGAAGCCTGTACACATACAAACACATCAAATAATTTATCACTTTTGTTTTCTACAACTGATATAATATGTTAACAAATATTGTTTGAAGGATTATAAAATGTTTTGTATGTTTTAGCAGTCACGTGTACCAGAGGTACAGCCACCTCGACGCCAGTGCTGCCAGTATCTGAGGAGGAAAATACTGCCTAAATTGTCAAGGAATATCAGTGTGGTCACAGTCATTTTGCAAGTAAGCTGTAGTCAATCATGTATTAAGAGGTCATTGACTCGATCAAGAAATGGTCAAAAGAGAATTAAAATGTGGACTACCTAATACTGTAAATCAGAAAATGTTGGCGAGCATAAAATATTAGCGAATTTAGTGAGGCCAAACAAAATGCTAACATTTCATGACGCTAAATATAAACTAGAGTCAGATTAAAACAAAAATCAAGGTGCGATCGATCTAGGATCAGTTCATGTCGCTTGGCCTATTGGGCTATTTCTCGTTCCAGCCAGTGCTCCACAACTGGTGAAACAAAGGCTGTGGTATGTACTATCCTGTCTGTGCAATGGTGCATATAAAAGATCCCTTGCTGCTAATCGAAAAGAGTAGCTCATGAAGTGGCGAATGCAAGTTTCCTCTCTCAGTATCTGTGTGGTCCTTAACCATAATATGTCCAATGCCATATAACCATAAATAAAATGTGTTGAGTGCGTCGTTAAATAAAACATTCCCTTCCTTGTTTGTTGTAGGGGTTCAACTTGATGATTCTGACCCTCATTGACATTTGGCCGAAGAAGGATGACAAAATCGTGATGATATTTGTAAGTTATACTTTCAGTCCTAGCTGATATATACATGTGTAGATAACTAGTTTAACGTGCTCATATACCATTCGAGTTGCAAACATGCCCATTCAGAGTCTGACCTCTGATAGGATCCTAGCCTGACTTGGGATGGGGGGGGAGGGTAGAGTTGAAAATGGGCAGAATTTTGAAAATAGCAATAAGTAAAAAAGTTAATAAAATTTAAAAAAAAAAAATAATAAGAAGTTACAATCCAAAAATAAAAAGAATTGACTGCTCAGCTGAATATTTATAAGGACAGTCCAAAAATAAGAGAAAGAAGAAAGGACCGGACTATTCAATAATATTAAAAAAAGAAAGTAATTTTGACATGAAATTTTGAATGAAGTTTAAATTCCGATCTATATGTCCACATGAGTGGCCTTGTTAAGGCCGTTAGGGTGCACAGCTTATAGGGACGAGATGGGTTGCATCCCATTAAGAAAACCCCTTGATTGACAGTCATTAGACGTTGAACGTGTAGTGCTGTGCTGAAATACAGATCCTGAGAAGCCGGATCCATCTGAACGAGAGAGAGAATCAGACTAGGGTATAGTCCAGTCGTCCTGGGGTCCTAGCTGAAAACCACTACTCCATAATTGGAGAGGGGCAGGATGTAGCCTAGTGGTAAAGCACTCGTCTGATGTGCAGTCGGTGTAAGTGGGGGCCATTTTGAATGTACAGTGAAACTCCTCTAAACTGGACACCCTCTGGACCAAGTAAAAGTCTGGTTTTAAGAGGTATCCGGTTAGAGAGGTTCTTGTATGTACATATATTTAAAAGTGGCCCATGAGAAATGTCTGGTTTTGAGGGGATTCCAGTTTACAGAGGGTCCAGTTTTGAGGGGATTCCAGTTTACAGAGGGTCTAAAACATCCGGTTTTGAGGGGATTCCAGTTTACAGAGGGTCCGGTTTTGAGAGGTTTCACTGTAGTGAGTTTTGGTGAATTGTATAACTGGCATACATCTATTGGCTTTACAACTGTTCTATAAAGCAACTTTAAAGGGACAGACAAATTAACACTAAGTTTAGTTACTCTACAAACCTGTAACTCATCTGGATAAAATTACAATTGAGTGAAACATGAGTCTGTGACTTTGAAATGGTGAAATACCATCTAAAAATAGACTAAAACTCGACTCTATAACTGTTACTTCTCAGGCGCACATGTGTTTTTAAAAATATGAGAAATATATTTTGTGATATTAAAAACACCAGCATGACCAAAAACACTTCGAATGTACGGAAATTGATAATCTAAACAATAAAATGTAAGTGAAGTATGATTTAAGTTATCAAAAACGGTTATAATAGTAAACAAATATGTGTTAGTGTTTAAAAACTAGGGTATGCCCCTTTAAGATAGTTTTAAGTGCCCTGGTTCTAATGATTCAGATCTTCTGAGTGAAGAAAGAAAGATACAACAAAAGTAATGTCTCTGTTTAAAACCACAAGTTTAAAATCTCAACGTTTCGTCAACTAAATGTAGACATCGTCAGGAGAACAAGAGAGAGGGAAAGATCAAAATTCATTATCTTTTTTTTTTTTTTTTTTTTCTTTTTTTTTCTCACCAGAGTTCCATAAGTATGATCATTCTTCAACTCTTCAACTTGATTGCCATTGTGTACACTTCATGTGAGTAAAAAAAATAGCAACTATTTTATTATGCAATTGACGTTCTTCAAAACATGTAATTCAAAATAGAAATCTTTCTTTTTGGTTAAAAATGAGAAGGGGAAAATTGTGAACAGTTTAGAAATAAATTTTTCCAGTTGTCCATATTGTTTTGTTGCTATGACAACAATTTAATGTAAACAAAGTTTTGAATTAAAGTTAATCTTAAATATCTTACAAAAACATCCTAAATCAATCAAATTTGGTTATAATTTTATGCATAAAACTCCATCTTTTTACTCCCCCCCTATTTTTTGTAAATTAACATTTTAATTTTATTTGACATTTAATAAAATTGATAAACTTTGTGCTGGGATGCTACTGAACATTAAATATTATTTTATTATAGCCAGAAATAACAGAATATCGATATTTGATGTGTTTATAGATAAGCTGGCCAGACAGATGTACAAACGGAAGGTGAACGGTATTCTCCTGGCACAGAACTACCTGGCCACCATCCTCCTATTTGCTGGGCTGTACACACTCACATATAGAATTGATGTAAGTGATACATGTATTTCAGGGCCGTACCCTCCGGGGGTGGGGCATGGGGCACAGTTGCCCCCTGAGAATCTCACCTTTTTTTTTTACTCAGGGTTTAATTTGTATAGTGTTTCATTTATTTATAAAAAGTATTGCCCCAGCCCCCGCCCCCCATCCCCCCCACCCCCCAGAATTTGATCAGGGTACGGCCCTGTATTTGCTAGCTTGTACAATATATATAGAATTGACCTTATAGTGTTATTTGCTGTACCATTCATACAGTATTACTACAGTGAACAACCCACCCACCCTAAACCGGACACCCTCTGGGACCAAGTAAAATGTCCAGTTTTAAGGGGCATCTCATTTAGAGAGGGTTTCTTGTACTGATATTTAAAAATGGACTCTGTAAAACATCCAGTTTTCCAAAGAATTCCGGCTTACATAGAATTCCAGTTTACAGAGGGTCCAGTTTTCAGAGAATTCCAGTTTTCAGAGAATTCCAGTTTACAGAAGGTCTGGTTTTCAGGGATTTCCAGTTTTCAGAGAATTCTGGTTTACAGAGAATTCTGGTTTACAGAGAATTCTGGTTTTCAGAGAATTCCGGTTTTCAGAGGGTCCTATTTTGAGAGGTTTCACTGTACGATTTAAAACCATACATCTATAAATATAAACAATTATCGTTTTCAAAACTTAAATAATTCACTTCACTGAGCAAATGGTTACCTATAGTCCGTCCCATCCTCCTACAAAAATATGTTTTGTAAATAATTTCTGTTTGGTTTGACATAAGAAAAAAAGTAAAAGTGTTTTTTTGGAAATAACCAAAAAAAAGAGCTGTCCTGTGAATTTGTTTCACCATATTCAGTTTTAGATTGCTAACGATGCACTACAGCTAAAAGTATGTCTTTATACAATTACATGTACTGTTTTGCAGAGGGCATCATGGTAGTTTGTCCAGGAAGACCTGAGTTAGAATCGGTTTTAGATTGTTAATGATGCACTGCAGCTAAAACTATGTCTTTATACGATTACTGTTTTTGTAGAAGAAATCTTGGAAGTTTGTTCAGGAAGACCTGAGTTCGAATCCTGTCATGGTCGTCGTGTTGTACAGCAAGTTTCTCTTCTTCTCTGTCTCCACAGCTACTCTTTGTGGTAAATATGTTTAATGACGTCATCGGTGATGATCTTTGTTGTAAATACACTAGTCAAGTGATTTTAAGCCACTTTATCCTACAACTAGCATTTCTATTGACAGAATATGATGACTGATAAAGCAATTTTTAATGTCACTCATGTGACGTCACACGCATAGCATACATTACAAAATCGTTCTTTAAAATTTTGACCTCTAGGTCATCGTACAGTGTGGCTGAAATAACAGAAATAATAGCTTTTAACCTTAATTTTTGTGGTCTGCAGCATTAAGATAATAACTAGTTAGTGACGTCGTATATCTGCTTTATCCTGTTCAGGCCAAATGAGAAATTCCGCTCGGCAGAGCACCGCAGAATTTCCCATTATATAAAGTTTGAGGTCATTATTTAGTAGTCCCATCAGGGCTTCTAGATTATGATAGCCCCACTCCCATGGCTAGTGATATTCAGTGTTGGGCTAGTAAATAACTAATATATTTATTCCGACGGCTAGTGGAGAAAAAAAAAACAATATGCTGCATTTAAGCCTTATTTGCTGAAAATATGACTATCCTGCCCCCTCTACCCACCCCCAATCTAAGAGATTTTAAGCTCCATCTCCCTCTGTAGGTGACATATCTGATTATTACTATTAGTAAAATTGTATTTATTTAAAATGGGGCTAGTGAATTTTTAATCATGGCTAGTGAATTTTTAATCATGGCTAGTGAATTTTTAATCATGGCTAGTGAATGTTTAAAATCACTGATCTCATGGCTAGAGGATTTTTATGAAATTCTAGAAGCCCTGCCCATTCCAGTCCGACCAGAGGAGACTAGGTTTCGTGTCCGTCTGTCCCACACACATAGTTTTCCACATTTTAGTTTTCTCACAGTACATCGATAGCTCTATCAGGTACTGTGACATTTTTGACAGTTATGGCCCTTGAAATTTGTTTCCCAGACTTTTATGGGGCAAGACGACGTAGCCCAGTGGTAAAGAATTCACTTGATGTGCGGTCAGTCTAGGATCGATCCCCGTTGATAGACCCATTGGGCTATTTCTTGTTCCAGCCAGTGCTCTACAACTGGTGTAACAAAGGTCGTGGTATGTACTACCCTGTCTGTGGGATGGTGCATATAAAAGATCCCTTGCTGCTAATCGTAAAGAGTAGCTTATGAAGTGGCGACAGCGGGTTTCTCTCAATATCTGTGTGATCCTTAACCATATGTCTGATGCCATATCACTGTAAATAAAATGTGTTGAGTGTGTCGTTAAATAAAATATTTCCTTCCTTTGTTTCTCTCTTTCTGTCTGTCCGTCTGTCCCACATGTAGTTTTCCAGATTTTTGTTCTCTCACAATACATTGATAGCTTTATTAGGTACTGTTTGTAAATCAAGTTCATGGTGAATTACCCATTTTTGACAGTTATAGCCACTGAAATTTGTTTTTCAGACTTTTATTTTTGCAATGCTTGAAGATATCGAGATAAAATTATGTGTATAGCTCTATTACATGTGTATATCATGTACAGTTACAGATTAAGCTCAACTTTCATGACAATTTACCCATTTTTTGACAGAGTTAAGGCCATTGCCAGATTAAAAACAAATTTACCAATTGTTCATTAAATTTGCAATTGGCGAATTTGGCAAGGTTTGAAGTATTGACACCATCTCTTTATACATGTGTCTGTGTTTGTTTTTGTTGTGTTTTGGGGGTTGGAGGTATTAATTTTGAATATTTTAATTATTATTTGTTTATATTTTATTTTATTTCACAGATGGTGTTTCTTCTATCAATGTTATTTTTGTTTTACCAGGTTCTGACAATGCACTGCCAGTGGAGTGGTACAACTGTATATTTGCAGCTATTCAGGTCGGTTATGAAGAAATTCATAAATAACATCATAACAAACTTGGACGACACTGTTCTCGTTCCCAGTCTATTGCTAAGCCGCAATTGACATTGTGGAATTCATGAAATTCGCAATTGAACGGAATTGGCAAACAAATTCGCTGCATCTATTTTTGAGTAATACTGACAAAATAATATTTAGCAGTAATCTATAACTGTTTCTGACATTACTAATGATAAACCTACATGTATCTGTATCAATTTTCTGCAGATGTGGAATCAATATCTCAAATAAAATTTGAAGGGAGAATACATCCAACAAAAACCAGTAGTGACTTAGTGGTTCCCAGTCTATTGCTACGCCACTATTGTTCCAGTGTAGCATTAGACTGGGTATGAGTTGGGGGAGATATTGTTATGGCATAGCATTAGACTGAGTAAGAGCTCGAAAATAATGTTACTTAACTTTACCAGTAAATGACGACTTTCATTGTTTCAGCTGAAAATAAAAACGCAGGATTAAAAAACAAAAACAAACATTATATGGTATCCCGGTGGGATACTGGGTTCTTGAAGTCTGGTATCCAGAATTAAATTCTGGTATCCAGGGGATATCAGGATACCGTTAATCTCGAACACTGTATATGTAGCTTTATCATGTTCTGTTACAGATCAAGTTTGACTTTCATGGCAGTTAACCGATATTTCACAGAGCTATGACAATTTGTTGGACCCGGTAGGGGACATGTGTTGCTTTAGCAGTATTCTCTCAGAATGCTCCCATTTGCAGTTTGGGCTATTTTCCGTTCCAACCAGTGGTCCACAACTGGTTCATCAAAGGCCATGGTATGTGCTGTCCTGTCTGTGGGAAAGTGCATATAAAAGACCCTTTGCTGCTTATCGGAAAGAGTAGCCTATGTGGCGGCAGCAGATTTCCTCTAAAGAAATATGTCAGAATACCATATGTTTGACATTTAAGATAAAAATCAATGTGCTTTAGTGGTGTCGTTAAACAAAACAAACTTTACTGAGAATGCTTGTTTAAAATGATTCTTGTTTGAATCCCATTTTTGTTTGCGAGGGGGTAGGGGTTGTGAACCACTACTTGTATATCAAATACTGTGGTATGTGCTATCCTGTCTTTGGAATGGTGCATATATAAAAGATCCCTTTCTGCTAATTGAAAAATGTAGTGGGTTTCCACTTTGAGACGATACATCAAAGTTACCAAATTTACGTGCCTATATCCAAAAGACGTTGAGACACACCCATCCCAGATTTCACCTCTGACGTCACCAGTGGCCAACTTCGGGACAGGAAGTAAAAAAAAGTTACCAAATGTTTGACATCCAATAACCGATGATTAATAAATACAATGTGCTCTAGTGGTGTTGTTAAAACAAAATCAAACTTTAACTTTTGTTTTTCTTCAGATGTTGTTAAGTTTTGTGTACTTTGCGTCCATACTCGGCCAGGCGATAACGCCGAAGCTCAGTGATCTCCTACACACGGACACCAGACAGCAGGTACAGTTGCCGCACCAGCAGTCGCTGCGACGGGGCCGGCGAAACTACGGCTCTATGTCCAGCCTACAGAGCACTGCGGCCAACTCCCTCAATGTTACCCAGAGTGAGTAGGTGTGGTGCCTAGCTAGATTGAGTGGTCACGGTAAGACAGCATTTTACCCATTCACTGTGTCCCGACAACTAAGGGTATCGTCTTCTGCTTAGAACTGCAATTTTCACATATGTTTCGAAGCTATCTTAGTGCTTAGACAGCCAAATTTAAACATCTTTTTCTGACTGAAACATATTTTCAGCCCTAGCGCTTCCGTTAAATCCGTTAAAGCCGCACACCCTAGTTCCATCCAGCGAAAATAAATTATAATTTGGTTAATCTAGAAACCTGTAACACACTTAGATCACGTTTTTATCAAATGGAGTGAAAAAGCAGGTTTTATATCGATAAATACCATGGGAATCCCCATGTCCCAATTGCTTGAAATAATTTTGAAAGTTAGTATTCTGATGTCACCGGTAGATGTCGCTCGAAGCACAACAATGCCTACGTCATGACACATTTCACAGACTTGGGGTGCGTTCATTTCACCTCTCCTGGACATGTTCCAACTGTTCTGTCCTGGTTGTATCCCCTCTCCAGATATCGTAAGACTTAGCAAAATTATTGGTTTTAAGGGTTTGTAACGTTTTGTATTGAGACACTTACTTGTCTGAACTTTATTGTTACTGAAAATGTTCACGAACTGTGAAGAAAAATCTCACAAATGAACAACAACAAATCGGATGTTGATTGCGCGACCCGTGCACGAGAAAACAAACCGAACCAAAATGATAACGGTCACATGATATACCAACGTCTGTGACATTGAAATGGAAATATCCCCTCTAAAAATAGATTGGACCTCGCTTGCTTAACGTTTTTTTCTCGACAGAACGTCTTGTGAAAAAATGCAAAAAATGCATTTCATGGTTTTACAAACATCAGGATTACCAAAAAGCACTTCAGGTGAATGGAAATGTGTATTCTAAATAATAAAATGTAAGTAAAGTGCAATTTTATTTGTGAAAAATGGGCTTTAATAGCGAAAAACAATGCCGTAATGGTTAACAAATAGCCATAACTAGGGTGTGTCCCATTAAATCCAGAGCCATTCCATAGAAAACAAAACACCAATAAATATGAACTCATTTATTGTTAACATACTAGGCCGGACCAACTGAATATCGATATGAGCCTTAAAGTGTTCTACCAATTTCCCTTAACTCCAGAACCCTCCCACAGAAAACATAAAACACCAATACATATGAACTCATTTATTGTTAACATACTAGGCCGGACCGACTGAATATCAAAATGAGCCTTAACGAAGTGTTCAACCAATTTCCCTTAACTCCAGAACCATCCCACAGAAAACATAAAACACCGATACATATGAACTCATTTATTGTTAACACACAAGGCCGGACCAACTGAATATCGATATGAGCCTTAACAAAGTGTTCTACCAATTTCCCTTAACTCCAGAACCCTCCCATAGAAAACAAAACACCAATACATATGAACTCATTTATTGTTAACACACTAGGCCGGACCGACTGACTGACTGCTTCACATATTCACTCTTAGTATTACTTCACCATAATACAAAATAACGAAAACATAACTTGTCCTGTCCGTCTCCTATGCTACAAACTGCATGTGCTACATTAACTATACCGAAGCGCCACCTATGGGAGCTACTCCCAAATCAAGGGAAAATCATTTTCGCCTAATTCTTTGCGATCAATTGACAGAAATTATATTTAACTTGGGGGCTGGATGTGTAGGATGGATCTCCGTCAGTATTGGGCTATGTGTTTTTCTCATTCCAGCCAGTGCACCACGACTAGTATATAATACTAACAAATTTTTCCTTTTCAAAAAATAGAACTGATTAACAAAAAAAAAAATTAGGGTTGCTAATAAAAAGATTAATTAAATCTCTTAAATGCCATATATTCCCCCTCACCCCACCCCCTCCCTATTTTTTGCAGGTAGATTAAATGCAAAGTATCACACTTGTTATTGTTCTGATGGCTGAGCATGCTTATACCAGTGTTATTAGAAAATGTTAACATTATCAGCATTGGGAACTGATTTAGTCCAAGAGAACCTACCATTTTCATTTGATTTCAACTTATTTTCGTGCTTATATCCAATGGAGGTTCAAGCATGCTGTCCTGGGCACACACACCTCAACTACCTGGGTAGTCTGTCCAGGACAGTGGGTTAGTTGTTAGCTGTTAGTGGTTAGTGAGAGAGAAGTCGTTGTAGTGGTCTTACACCTACCCATTGAGTCGTTAAAACTCGCTCTGGGTGGGAGCCGGTACCGGGCTGCAAACCCTGTGCCTACCAGCCTTATGTCCGATGGCTTGACCATGACACCACCGAGGCCGGTTGAATCTACAATACAAACATTCTGTAACTATAAAGGGAGACCACTCTTCAGTTTATACAGGGAGTCCATTGTAATCACCCTTAATTTGCTGATACTGTTACCATCTTGTAATAAAACTGATACAAGCAGGTTGTCAAGCCACTCTGGTAGTGTTAGCACCTACATCTATCTGCAAGAAAATGGGGTATCCAGGGGCACATTTCGCTAAACATCGTAAGTTTACGTCTGCTACTATCAGTTATACCGGTCGTGCAATTGCACGTGTTTGACATCAATTTCACGCAGAAAATTACATCATTACGGAAGCTGGAGTATTTCAAAAACAAAAGAAAATGAAATATGTGTTCTTCTAACAATATTTGTTGAACTATAATAGAAATAAGAATTGTGGTTTAATGGTAGATTTATGTTTACGTGCAAAACTAGGCTTATGGTGTTTTGTGAAATTGGGTCCTGTTACATGTACGTAGGCTATATGAGGTTTCTATATTTATATTTAACCAAGGATTAGAATCAAAAAAAAAAAATTAAATTGAAAAAATTAGAATCCGATAATTATAACATATTTTAGGTATAAATTAGAATACGATTATTAAAATACCAAATATAGTTTAGTAATAAATGTATAAAATGGTGAAAATTGTTGTAACAAGTTGAAGATACCTTGGTTATTGAACACATTCTGGTGGTGGGTATGAAAAGTTTTGTTTATATTAATTTGTTTTGGTGGTGGTTGTAATTGTGCTACAGGTGTATACATATGGTTCTTGTATACTAAGGAAAGAGATAGAGAGACACAGACAGACAGACACATAAAGAGAGAGAGAGAGAAAGAGAGAGAGAGAGCTATAGACACAGAGAGATACACAGATACAGACCAACACACACACACAGAGAGAGAGAGAGAGAGAGAGAGACGGAGAGACGGACGACGGACGGACAGAGAGAGACAGACAGAGACAGACAGACAGACAGACAGAGACAGACAGACAGAGGGGGAGAGAGAGACAAAAAGAGAGACAGAGGCAAACAGACAGGAAAACAGACAGACACATAGCCAGAAACAGAGACAGAGAGACACATACAGAGACAGGCAGACAGTCACATAGAGACAGACAGACATACACATTTAGAGACAGACACAGAGAGACAGACACATAGAGAGAAACAGAGACAGAGAGACAGACACAGAGAGAGACAGATAGACACATACAGAGAAACAGGCAGAAAGATACATATAGAGACAGACACATAGACAGACACATAGAGAGAGACAGACAGAGAGAGAGACGGAGAGACAGACAGATACAGACACATAGAGACAGACAGAAAGACAGAGAGACAGGCAGAAACAAAGAGACAGACACAGAGAGACAGACCGACACATAAAGAGACAGACACAGAGAGACAGAAAGACGAATAAAGAGAGACAGAGTGAAGAAACTAAAAAGTAAGATAAGACTATAAATAGGCTATACATGTAGAATTATCCTGTTTATGAACAACCTTTCGACGAGTAGGCCTACTTATGATATGATTCTATCAACCACAAGTTTGTATAACTTAGATCTACGTTCCTTTCAGATTTCACGCACTTCTCTGTGAACAGTGATATAGGAAACCAGATTGGTGACTTCTCCTAGATGTATACAAGAGAGAGTCGTGTAAATATTAGAAATATTTCATGGACCCACGTACTTGAATGATTGCATTAACATCCAAGATAAGAAGTGATGCATGAGAATATTCTAGTCTGTTTAATAGACTAACAGAGTTGTCCTTCTTAGAATAATAGAGTTGTCTGCCTTGATTATGGAAAATCGAGTTCGATTTGAATATAGGCACGCTAACAAAGTAAAGTAAAAAACAAACCCATGATGTATTTCTTCATTTGAAATGGAGTTGTCTTTCTTCATTTGGAAAATTAATTTGTCTTTCATTGCAAAACATACCGGGGTAAATGGAGTTTTCTTTTTCATTTAAAAATGGAGTTGCCTTTTTTTATTTCAAACAATTTTTTTATATCTATTTTTGGTGGGTTCTTAATATAAAGCACCAAATCTGTTATAAGTAATAGTGTGTACTATTTAGATTAAAGCCAACCATCTATGAGAATATAACATTTTGCTTTTAATACTTTTTGCACTTTTTGCAGTCATTATGGTTTGACATGAGCAATTGCTCTCACTCACGTATACTCATGCAAAACAATTTCTGCATGGGCAAAAAACTGCTCACCTTATCCAGGGGTGCAGAAATGGAAATATTTCACTAGCCTGCTGGACCAGAACCAACTAAAATTTACTAGCCCGTCAGACTTCTACTAGACTGCCAGCCTAAAGAACAATATATTTATTGTTTAACAATATAACACTGTCTTCACGTCAACGATATATAATTAACAAATCAATAAATTTTGAAATATTCTGGTAAAGATTTGATGCAAAAAAAGAAAAGTAAATTAGTAAAAAAAAGACAGATTGCCCGTCGAACTGGTAATTGCATTTTTTAACTTGTCCGTCAGAATTTTTTTTCTCGCATTTGGCTAGCAGGCGAATACTTTCTGCACCCTTGCCTTATTATATGCTGATATTATTAATTGATTTTACTAAAAATCAGGGTTCGAAACCCATCAGAAAAGTATGGTACCCAAAACTAAATATTTGGGCCACTAACGCCATTATTATTTTTTTATATTTATATTTTGGCGACCTGGCGACTGGCAGTTTCAGGCCCAGAAAATTACTTTGAATTTGACATGGAGAGCAGTTTATTGCTCACCATTGATTTTCAAACCATAAGCACTGTTTTATAAATGATTAAACTATTTTGTCTCTTAAAGGCATATTATTACAGACCATTGACATATTAACTGGCCTAACAAAGTATTTTGTGAAACATATGTATTTGATTTGTCCCTAAATGTACTTTATTCAATAATCTACGTAATCTTCATATTCCACTTATTAATTATATTTTGTAAAAAATTATTGAATTATGACAATGGTCCATAATTTAAAAATTAATATTGCCGAAAGGATTGACATGAATTTCACTCCATCATGGTTTAGTTCAGATGATTCAGTAGTCAGATTTGGTTTCTAAACATTGATGTAATGTGCATTTATTATCCACTTTTGGAGAAATAAGGTCCTTAAATCCATGACAGTATGCCTTTACGGTATTTTATATTTTGGGATTGATTTAACACTGACTAGCAAAAACGTTTAATGATACGCAGGCCTCTGGGAGTTAAACATTTGCACGAACCATTTACGGGTTATGCAAGACCAAATTTGGGTAAACCATTTGATTCCATTTTTGCTTGACTCATGATCACACACATGTAAATGATGTCTTAAATTGAATGTGCAATCACCAAAAGCGTAGCGCAAAATTAGATTTGTGCTAATGAAATCTTCAGAGGTTTGCTATACTTCAGAATGATGTGACCCGTTTACATTAACCTTCAAGAAATATAGTACCAAATTTATAATGATTATTGTCTTTATTACATTCTTAATGTTTAAAAGATACTGTTTTGAGTTATTTTGTATCAGGTTATTTTGTATCATACTTTTAACAATTACTAATTCATGTCGGCTACTGGTACTGATAACTGATACAGGTATTTATACTGATATCTCTACTGATGGAAAGAAATAAAGGAACACGCGAGTAGTAACATCAAATATTGACTACAACTAAAATCCTCGTCCACAAGTATGAGGAAATTAACCGTGTTACTGGACGTCAACCCCACAGTACTGACATACAGTGTCACAATACATCTCTGTATTTTATACACACTTAACTACTCCAGTAGTGAATTACATTTGGTCTCTAGTACCATGTGTTCCCTTATTTCTTTACATCAGTATATATATAAACTTTAAAGTACTTGTTTTTGGATTTTTCATGGTTCCATCGGCATCCGTTTGTAAGACAACAAGATTTCCCTAAGCAGACGTTTGGGGCTCTTCAACAATTATGTAACCAGGAGCCTAATTCACTAAACTATCGCAACTTTGCGATCTCGCAGTGCAATGCTAAAAGACGTGCAAAGAGGATGCTTTGTTGTCTAGCAGAGCCTAAGAGACCTTTGTGAATTAGGCCCCAGGTGCATATGTAGAGGCCAGTGATGGGGGGGGGGGGGGGGGTTCGGGGGCTGGTGCAAAAAATCCCCCTGCTCAAGCAGATTTTCTTTTTTTTAAATCACTAGAAAGATCATTCACCACAGCAGGGTTTCATCAGCTATGTTTCTAGACTGATAATCGGATTCATTCCCCAAAGGCTATGTTGTTTTTTTATTCCCAATTTTACAGTAAAAATTCCCAATCTGAATGTAAATCAATTACCATTTCATTATTATATAAAAATATATTTTGAAACTGATATGTATCTGTCTCCCTGTCTCTGTGATGTTATTTAACCAAAATAATTAGATTTTTTAATTTAAAAAAAAATATTTTGGTTGTAAAAAATATTTCAATTACCAGATTAACCCCCCCCCTTCATCCATCTATTACAGATTAAAATGGGATTTTGTTTTGAAAATGCTGCCCCACCCCCACCCCACTGTTTTTTAATGCATCATACGATAACTCTCACCCATTAAGCACTATATAATTATTAAACGGCCTCTTGTGTGCTAATGAACCATATTTAAGTCTTTGTTGGGTTTCAGTCAGCTTTTAAGGTGCAATATAAAATGTATTTGAAATGAAAATGTGACATTAAACTGACCAGTTGAAAATTGTTAAATTTGTGCTATAAATAGTATTATAATACAGAAAAAACCCTCTAAACCGGACACCCTCAGGAACCAGTAAAATGTCCTGTTTTAAGGAGTATCTGATTTCGAGAGGTTCTATTCTGTACTGCTACATGCATTTAAAAAGGGACAAGTTTTGAGGGCATTCTGGTTTACAGAGGGTGTTGGTTTTAGGGGTTTCACTATATTGTCTTTTTAAAAATTATTGTTATATTTTTATTTAATATTTTTATTATTATTATTATTATTAATTTATCATAATTTGTATTATCATTATCACTATTATTACTAATATCATTATTAGTCCTCTACCGGTCCAACCAGAGGGGAATATCTGTCTGTCTGTCTGCCTGCCTGTCTGCCTGCCTGCCTGCCTGTCTGTCTGTCTGTCTGTCTGTCTGTCTGTCTGTCTGTCTGTCTGTCTGTCTGTCTGTCTGTCTGTCTGTCTGTCTGTCTGTCTGTCTGTCTGTCTGTCTGTCTGTCCGTCCGTCCGTCTGTCCCACATGTTTTCTGGATGTTTTCTGCAGAAAGCTTTGAGATATTGAAATTTTGTGTATAGCTTTATCATGTACTGTTACAGATCAAGTTCGACTTTCATGGCAATTTACCCATTTTGGACAGAGCCCTTGAACTTAGGCAATGTGAAAATTGTTTTTCCGGACTTGAGATATTGAACTGAAATTTTGTATATATCTTTATCATGTACTGTTACTGATCAAGTTTAACTTTCATGGTGATTTACCTACTTCTCATAGATGTTTGGCCCTTGAATTTATGATATACGAAAAATTGTTGGGTCAGGTAGGGGATGTATTGCTTTAGCAGTATTCTCAAAATGCTTTTTATTATTATTATTATTATTTTAGTAATTATTATTATTATTTTTTTTTAAAATTTTTGTTATAATAATAATAATAATTATTATTATTAATATAACTCGGTGGTTAAACACTTTCTCGAGGTGCAGTGGGATATAGGTTCAATCTACATTGGTGGACCTGATTTTTTTTTTTTTAAGCATCCATCCACAGTTTCACAACTGGTATATCATGGGTTATGGTATGTACTGTCCTGCTATAAAAAGGTGCATATAAAAGATTCATTGCTGCTATTCATAAGATGTAACCTACAATGTATGTGATGGCAGCAAATTGTCATTCTCATTTATCTAGACCAAGTGTCAACATAGCCATAATATAATGTTCCACTGTTGTGAACCATACATGTTGTTTTGAAATGTTTTCAGCTGATAGATAGATTTTTCTCCATCTCCTCTTCTTCTTATTTTTGTTGTTTTCTTCATCTTAGAGCGGGACTTAGCCCAGTGGTAAAGCACTCGCTTGATGCACGGTCTGTCTAGGATCGATCCATGTCTGTGAGCCCATTGGGCTATTTCTCGTTCCAGCCAGTGCACCACCACTGGTATATCAAAGGCTGTGGTATGTGCTATCCTGTCTGTGGGATGGTACATATAAAAGATCCCTTGCTACTAATGGAAAAATGTAGCAGGACTATAAGACTATATATGTCAAAATTACCAATTTTTTTTACATCGAACAGTTGATGATTAATAAAACAATGTGCTCTAGTGGTGTTGTTAAGCAAAATAAACTTTAATTTTCTTCGTCTTCTTATAACTGGTTGCAGTTGATTGGTTTTTTTACTTGCATCATTTCTCTTGGAATTCATGCACAGTTTCCTCAATGTGTACATGTACCTTTAATATGCTGATTATGCAAGGGTTATTTTTATAGACTTTTTTGTATAGAAAGCCAGGTTTTATTGCTTTTTTTTTTTTTTTTTTTTTTTTTTACCTTCTGGTTTTGGTTCTCCACATTTTCTTTGTTGGAATCCATTTTGAAGTTGCTTGATATGTGTTTTCATTGTAGAAATTTAGAATTTACTCTAGTTGTAGGATTTATCCAGGCATTCAGCATGCAACTGATATTTTCCAGTTACAAGGTTTAATCTGTCATGATACATGTAAAAAACCAAAACAATTTGTTGTCATGGACAGCATTGTAAACAAACTGATTTGGTATTTTATCGCATTCTATTATCTTTGACTGCTTTGAAAATGGTATGTAAAAGTCTTTGAAAAGTGTTTGAAAATGGTATGTAAAAGTCTTTGAAAAGTGTTTGAAAATGGTAGGTAAAAGTGTTTGAAAAGTGTTTGAAAATGGTAGGTAAAAGTCTTTGTGTGTCTTTGAAAATGGTAGTTGAAAGTCTTTGAAAATGGTAGATAAAAGTCTTTGAATTTGTTTGGTCTTTGAGGTTACGAACCCTGTTAATAACTAAGCTGAGATTGTAGGATTAAAACCGATGTATACAAAATAAATAAATATATATATATATATATATATGAATGACAGCCATAAAGTGCTGACACTCGAAAAACATAAACCACACACAGGACATCAAAATATATACTGATGGAAAGAAATAAGGGATCACACCAACACTAACAGGAGATAGTGACTGCAGCCAAAACTGTCATCCACAGTGTCAAGAAGTTAACGGACATTGCATATCACATTACTGCCATTCAGTCTAAAATACATCTTTGTACTTTACAAAAACATTATTACACCAATATTGACAGGAATGTGGTCTACTATAAGAACTGTTCCTGTATTTCTTTCTCTCAGTATATAGTTTTCTAGATATAGAGCAAATGTTTTCTAGATATAGAGCAAAAAATTTCTAGATTGTAGAGGAAACGTTTTCTATATAGAGAGGAAATGTTTACTTTTTTCTTTGTTTCTTTTTGCCCTACTATTTGCATAATTTGTTTACTTTAGGAATGCTGTTTGGTATGGATTTTTTCGCTTTAAAACAGCTACCTCATTTTATGATTTGTTTTGAAATGTTTTATTTTGCAGGTGCTAAGTTGTTTTTTTTCTTTTATTAACTAAGTGATTGAGTGTAGTGAAATATTTGTTAGTGTTGACATATGATGTAGGATTGATCTCTCTTAGCAAATCCATCTCCCCCCCCCCCCCCCCATTGTCAACCAATGTCCTACTCTTAATAATCAAATGTTGTGGTATGTACTGTCATGTAATGTGCATACAAAATATCTACAGTTTCTCTTTGGCAGAAGGACCTTTGTGATGGCCACGGGTTTCGCCACACTATACCGCTTTCCATAACAACCATACTCCCCTGGAAAATATCTTGGAATCAGAAAATTCGCTATAAGTAGTGGAGGCATTTGACCTCCGAGCCACCCCTCCCCCATACATGTGCCTGGTCCCCTCTGTCATAATGGCCCATTAAAATCGCATGTGTTCAGGAAATTGTGCAGGGAGTGGGTGTGTGTGTGTATGTGTATGGGGGGTGGGGGGCTAGACTCTGGGGAGCGAGGGTTTTTTTAGGAGGTTATGAAAGATTAATTCATTTTCTTAAAGGACCATGTACAGTACTTTTGAATGCATGTCAGTGTTTGATTTAGTTTGGTTTTATTTGTAGTTTTCTGGCTAGTTTGTGTGCATGCTAGAGGCTAATGGGTGCAGACATTTTGAATAAAATATCGGTGTGTGTTTTCGGGTGTTTTGTTTATTATTTTGTTTATTTAAAAAAAAAAAAAAAAGTGTTTTTTGCATGTTTCTTTTTTAATTCTCTATTTGAGAAAAGGTTTAATTGTACATAATATATGTTCATACAATGTTGGACAGTTTAACAGCTCTATTGGTGTAAACAAAACAAACTTTAACTTAACTTTCTCTGTCCTGCCAGTTTAATAGACGGGTGGGTGGATGTTGTAGATGGGGTATGGCCCAGGTGTGTCGCATATAAACATAATAGGGCTAGAGGACACTCGAGCTAGACTAGTTCCTAATTCAGTTTGATACAGAACAAACCCTTCAACCTAGGTTGGTCTAATACGTGAGTTAACTATGGGCCGACCGACCTCGGTGGTGTCATGGTTAAGCCATCGGACATAAGGCTGGTAGGTACTGGGTTCGCAACCCGGCACCGGCTCCAAACCCAGAGCAAGTTTTAACGACTGTGGGTGGGTGTAAGACCACTACACCCTCTCCTCTCTCGCTAACCACCAACAACTAACCATTAATCATTGTCGTGGATAGACAGCTCAGATAGCTGAGGTGTGTGTCCAGGACAGCGTGTTTGAACCTTAATTGGATATAAGCACGAAAATATAAGTTGATATAAATATATGGGCCAAATTTTCCTCCAGTCGCCGATCAGTGCCACCACAACATCTTGGCAACAAATACCTCGACCTCGCCTCCACCACCACCACCCCTCAAATATGGTAGTTGGTTGAACTGATATATGCATCAAAGATTATCAATGCAATTTGCCTTAACTCTCACGCGATGTGAGGTATTTGGGTATTTTTCTATATGTTGGAACTGGGGTTTTTTTTCTTCTTTTTTTTTCTTCGTTTTTTTTTAATACCATGTGCTTTCACAAACTGGTGCCTAAAATTTTCACTGTAGTTAAAGTAGCACTGTCATAGCTGACACTTATTTGTTTGAGCGTGTATTATTTACACATGTATGTATGCATTGTACAATAAATTATATTTTCTACTAAACAAACGTGGTTTTGTTGAAATACTAGTGTGTTAGCTCATGGAATTATTCCACCTGAAAGAGGCGGATCGGGGGGGGGGGGGGGGGTTGGGGGCGAGGGGCCCGGCCACTCCTAAATTTTGCGACAGGTATAATTTTATTATATATTAATTTTCATCCACTGCTCACTGACAGAACATTCGTCTGTGGTGAGATGGTTCGCAAGATTCAACCAGTGTCCCCATTACTGATACATGTATACGGGTCTTAGTGTGTCATAGGGGGCAGTACATATAAAATGTGGGTATTTTTTCCAATAGGGGTAGCGTGTGTCGCCTCTATTTTAAAATATCTCTCTCTCTTTCTCTCTCTCTCTCTCTCTCTCTCTCTCTCTCTCTCTCTCTCTCTCTCCTCCTCTCTCTCTCTCTCTCAATCTCTCTCTGTCTCGCCCCCTCCCCCCCCCCCCGTCTCTCTCTCTCTGTCCAACGCCATATAACCGTACATACAATGTGTTGAGTGCGTCGTTAAATAAAACATGTCCTGTCTCTGTCTGTGTCTCTCTCTCTCTCTCTCTCTCTCTCTCTCTCTCTCTCTCTCTCTCTCTCTCTCTCTCTCTCCTCTCTCTCTCTCTCTCTCTCTCTCTCTGTCTCTCTCGCTCTCTCAGGTTATAGGGTTTTACGTGCACATTCAGAACAAGCTGTAGCGCACCCCCCCCCCCCATTCTCTCTCTCAATCTCATCCTCTCCTCTCTTCTCTCTCTCTCTCTCTCTCTCTCTCTCTCTCTCTCTCTCTCTCTCTCTCTCTCTCTCTCTCTCTCTCTCTCTCTCTCTCTCTCTCCTTTTATTTCGCTCACTCTATCGGTTTTCCTCATTCCTCGACTCCTAATGATAGCTCCTTCCCAACCGATAATGCTTTCTGTTTGACTGCACGTAAAACTGCTTATGAATATGTTGGACTACAGACTTGCATGTAAATGTGATGTTTATTCCAGACACAACGCTACTGCTTTATATCAAATCGATTTCTTGTGATGACAATTCTTGCCTGAAGGAACAATCACACATATAAATGTACACTCCCCCACCGCCGTCTTTTTATGCATATATTTTTTTATGGTGCATCTGGCCTAAGTTCAACCGTCCGTTTTTTGTCTGGTCTGGTACCGAAGTGGACATTCGATTTAATGTGTAACATAAAAACCAGTCTATCGAGCGTTAGCGACAAACGTCCGGCTGAACGTGCACTGGTAGCAGAAGTGTTAACTGGTAACATTGTCATCGTTTTTATTTTACAGGATTTTGTTTTTATTTTATTTCACTGTATTTATTTATTTATTTATTTATTTTGCATGCATCATGTCCACTGTTTTATTATTATTATTACTATTATTATCATTATTATTATTATTATTATTTGTTTAATTTTATTATTATTGGGTTTTATTTATTTATTATTATTTATTTATTTATTTATTATATTTTTTTGCGGGGTTGGGTCTGAGGGTATACTTAGCTTTGCTTGATACCCAATACATGGGCGTACATAGGATTTTGAAAAGGGGGGTTCCAAAATAGATTGCAGAGATATTGGGCATATATTTCTATGTTGAGTAAATATAATAATGTCAGGGATTTTGAAAAGGGGGGTTCCAAAATAGATTGCAGAGATATTGGGCATATATTTCTATGTTGAGTAAATATAATGTCAGATATCAATGTCCGATATATTAAATTATAAAAAAAGCGATTTCGGGGGGGGGGGGGGGGGGGGGGGGGGGTCGGTCGAACCCATGTACGCCCATGCAATAACAGATATGTTTGGGGGTTTTGGGTGTAGGTGTGGGTAATTTTTGGCATGCTTCTATCAGAGAACTGTTCAAGCACACTTGTCCATGACAGGTTGTTGTTTGTTTGGGGGTTTTTGTGTGTGTTTTTTGGTGTTGGGGTGTTGTTAAACATTCGGGGGCAGGATTCAGCTCAGTCGGTTGAGTGCTCGCTTGAGGTGCTTGCATCGCAGGATCGAACCACCTTGGTGGATCCATTCAGCTGATTGGGCTTTTTCTCTTTCCAACCAGCGCACCACAACTGGTCAAAGGCCGTGGTATGTGTTTTCCTGTCTGTAGGAAAGTGCATATAAAAGATCCCTTGCTGCATTAGAAAAAATGTAGCGATGTTTCCTTTTTTGACTACGAGTCGAAATTACCAAATGTTTGACATCCAATAGCCGATGATTAATTAATCGATGTGCTCCAGTGATGTCGTTAACCAAAACAAACTTATTTTTCTTCGTTAAACATTCATTCTTTTGAGCTTTAGCCCGGAAGCACCCAATTTGGTGCAAGACAACCAAAACTGCGTAACTAGGTTCCCGAGTAACGCCGTCTATAGCTAAAGACATTGTCACAATAGGCAGTGTGTATACAGTACTTATAGTCTATTAAGAGGACAATACGACAATGTGTATTTATGTGCTCACTTCTCGACATTGTCCTCACTGCAATGGTGCGGAACCAACACGGCTTTCAGGGTGAGCCTCTTTGTATGTGTACCCAGCAACTGGCGTAGATACATGTAATTGCAAATTTATTTTAATTAAAACTAATACTGCCAGGGTTCTTTCTGGGAGTTTTCTAGGGAGGGTGCAGTGCAAATAAAAGGAACCTTTAGTGTAGAGTATTAATACCTCTCCCCTTCCCCTAAAAACAAACATAACTGCCCCCCCCCCCCCCCCCCCCCACCCCCACCCCCACCCCCGTTTACTGATTAATAACTAATAATATTATATATGGGTATTATCCACTTGTGGTAATACTTTCGAATGCCGTTTGAAATAGTGACATTCAAAATTGCCTATCAAAGATGTTTGCTTAATAATGTCAGAAAACGTATTCAAGTTGAATTTAAATAATTTTACTCAAAAAGATGATTAATGTGTCCCCTGTCCTGTTCACATAGTGATCTCATAAACTCTCTATGTGTCTGTCTCTCTCTCTCTCTCTCTCTCTCTCTCTCTCTCTCTCTCTCTCTCTCTCTCTCTCTCTCTCTCTCTCTCTCTCTCTCTCTCTCTCTCTCTCTCTCTGTGTGTCTCTCTGTCTCTCTCTCTTTGTCTCTCTCTCTCCGTGGTATGTGTGTTCCTGTCAATTTGTAAGTGCATATAAAAAAACCTTGCTACATAAGAAAAAATGTAGTCGATGATTAAATAATCAATGTGCTCCAGTGTTGTCGGTAAACAAAACAAACTAACTCTCTTTCTTCCTCCCTCCCTATCTATCTAAATCCAAGGCCGTAGCTAGGATGTTTTGTTTGGGGCGGGGAGGGGGGGGGGGGGGGGACTAAGTAGATAATAGTCTAAAACTCCTTAAACGGTTAAGAAGAGAATTTTCTTTAAGTTTCTATAATTTTTTCTGGATTTGTTTTTTTTTTTCCCCCCCCCCCCCCCCCCCCTAGCTACGGCCCTGAAATAAAAATCGAACTACCCTTAGCACCTGTACAGTCAATATTCCTCGTGTCCCCGAACTCGTGTTTTAAAGCAATCGTACCTGTGGATGTGTCATTGATAAGTCCGTGTACGATCACAAGAGCAATAAAATGTGTCCTTTGACGCGGCTTTTACATCGCTCCAGACACGTTCTTAAAGCGGCCAAACGATAGATAGGCAGCACAAAGGAAGCACTTGAAGAGATATTAACTTAAAGCTTGTAAACAGAATCTACTTAAGACTTGTAAACAGAATCTTACTAACAATACACCCATAATGCTATTAACTTTGAACTTTTAAACTCTTTTTTTTTTCTTCTTCTTTTTTCTTTTCTTTTCTTCTTATATATTTTTTTTTAATTTGGCGGCAGGTTGCGTCCATGTCAGAATTGAAAAAGAAAAAGAAAAAAAATATGAAAAGAAGATAATAACACCGAAGAAATGGGTATGACTTAAGCGGGTAATGAAAAGGTGACTGCCGATACTGGTTACCATTATTTTGTATTACCTAGTGTGGGAAGGAAGCTGTCGTTTAACGTACGGCTAATATAACGCTGTAGATAATAGTGGTGCAGTGTGCATTCTATTTCGAGCAGACGAACATTCGCATTTTTATTGATTTTGTGATCGTCACAGATTTATATATTAATATCAACTGGACTTTAACGTCTGCGGATATACAGTTTTGTATGTGTGAACGTTTTCAGATTATGTTTAATATTTTTACTTTAATATGATGTGACTATATAAAGTTAAAGTTTGTTTTGTTTAACGACACCACTGAAGAACATTGGCGGAATATATAGATTAGACTGGTTAACATATCAAGAACATGAATATTCACGTAAGACTAACTTCGACGTCTGCGTGAATTAGTAGGCCTATTTCTGAATAAGAGAATGGAATGTGTGTTTGACAACTTCCCAGCTTAATCAGTAATCACTGAGTGTATAACGACAATTGGCACGGCTGTTGGAGAAGAAACCCGGAACCATCACATAAGGAACTCGAAGAGCAACAAGGAATATTTTATAAGGTTTTTCCTCTCAATTTGGACAGGACCTGTCAGGACGTTTGAAAAACCTAATGTTGGAAGACAGCACCTACCATAATATTTGACATTTGATAAAGCAATCACTTAGAACAACATAAATTAGTAGACCCACTGCCGGAGAGCAACAAGGGACTATTTTATTAGATCTTTCTTCACAATCAGGACAACACCGGTGCTGCCAGGAATTAAAAAAAAAAACACCTAATGTTGGAAGACAGCACATACCTTAACATTTGATAAACAATAATTTAGGAGAACATAAGATACTCCTGTCGAATAGCAGCAAGGACTATTTTATAAGACGTTTCTTTTTAATCAGAACACCTGCCAGGACTTTTGAAAAAATTAATGTTGGAAGACAACACATACCATAGCTTTTTTTTATATATATAAACCAATCACTTAGGACAACTATTACACCTACCACCGCTTTTTATAAACCAATATGGTATCATTGTTTGGAACGGGAAATTTAATCACTTTGTGTTGATCGAGGCTGCAGTAACATGTGCTTAACTTCTCACTGACGGGGAAGAATATTAGATGAGGCGAAAACAAGTAACTGACGAAAACACGTCACACACAAGTCGCCAAGACAACCGAAGATCTATACGTCTGGCTCGTTCCTCTTTTGTTACGTCTGTTAAATCATAAAATCGGTAATACTGGGCGCAGTTAAAAAGGCATTACCCATGTCGAGCTGTGCGATTATTATTCGAGCTGTTCTCGTGATCGATAAAGCGTTGTGTTTATCATTTCACAACCACTAAACAATCTCTGTTCACTTCTCACACCAAGAAGCCCACATAAATAAAACATAAAAAACCCCAAACCGAATGAAAACGATATCCGCAGCTGAAGCAGACGATAAATCTGTGGTCACGTGACCGGGTAGAAAAAGTGAATGAAACCGATATTTCCACGGTGGTGAACTAACGACTGTCGAATACTCAAAGGGCTCACTTGTGTGTAAGTATGTACGAGCTTACCTTTTGTCACTAAATTGTCAATATCGTGACATACACTTAGATCTGACTTCACCTGTATGGATAGTTTTGTTACTTTACTTTAACAAATATTTTTGTGCTTATATCCAATTATGGTTCATTTGTAATAAAAAAAAGTTTTTTTTTTTTAAATTTAATTATAATCTATTCTAACTTAATCTTGAGGCCGAAATATGTACCACCAGACCAAATTTGGCATATTTTTTTCATTAGTTTGTCGATCCACAGACTTGGGAAATTACCCATAGTGTTGTAAGTGCGTTAAGTGCGTTTTTTGGAGCCGTTTTGTAATAAACTTGATTTTTCATAAGTTATGTTACTTATTAATATCTCAAAATCACTGTCAATGCTCAACAGGACATGGGCAACAAATTCCCATTCCAACTTTTATCAGTTTTAACAAACAAACGGAATTATTTCAGTTTATTACAAAACGACACACGGGTACATTTTTCAAAGTATCGTTTTGTAATAAAGTGTCGAATTGTAATAAAAAAAATAAAAACTTTAATTTAATTCTAATCTATTCTAACTTAATCTTGAGGCCGAAATATGTACCACCAGACCAAATTTGGCATATTGTTTTCATTAGTTTGTCGATCCACAGACTTGGGAAATTACCCATATTGTTGTAAGTGCGTTAAGGGTGTTTTAGGAGCAATAGCGTTAAAGTGCCGTTTTGTAATAAACTTTATTTTCCATATGTTATGTTGCTTATTAACATCTCAAAATCGCTGTCAATGCTCAACAGTTTGTCGAGAAGACAAATTCCCATATGTTGTAAGTGCGTTTATCAGTTTTAGGACAAAGCGTTAACCGTTTTGTAATTAAACTTTGCTTTCGCTCTAGGTTATGATGCTTAGTACATCTCAGAATCGCTGCGAACCCATGTACCTACCATTCCAACTTTTATCCATGGCCAAACCACAAACGGACCGATTTGCCGGTCTAGGTGGAGCCATAGGGTTTTTGTCGTTCATATTTTTCCAATGGCCAAGCACGAGGCCGGTATCGTAATAGGGTTTTGTCGTTCATATTTTTGTAACAAAGCACGGTCGTAACCATAAGCGTACGAGACGAGGGGGAGGGGGAGGGGAGGAGGAGGGGACACAGGGGCTGAAGCAAATCATCAAATTCGGGCAATAAAAGAAAAAAGAAAGAAAGAGATATTCGGGAAAAATTAGCTGGCGTAAAAAAAAATTTCACCATGTATGTACATCATTCTACCCACGGTATTAGTTGTAGTCCATGTAAAAATGCATAGTAATTAGTTTGAAACCCTATATAGCTGTAATTTTTAAGATGTTATCAACTAACAGAGACTTATTAAAGGGACATTCCTAAGTTTGCTGCATTGTAAGATGTTTCCAACTAATAAAATATTTATACGATTAAACTTACAAATTAAATCTATTTTCTTGTTTAGAATATCAATGTCTGTACATATAATGTGTTTCTGGTCGTCTTAATATTTGTAAGGAGCCAAACTGGATTCTGTTTTTAAATAATTTTGTACGTACGAAATAAAATAAAATTTAACCTAGTAAAAATATTAGAACGATCAGAAAGACGTTTAATGTACAGCCACTAATATGTTATGCAGAAAAAACATATTTGATATATAATTACAATCGTTAAAAAAGCTCGGTTAGTTGATAACACCTTACAAGTTGCAGCAAACTCAGGAATATCCCTTTAATGATTGTAATTACATATCAAATATATTTTCCTGCATAAAATATTAGTGGCTGTATATTAAACGTATTTCTGATCGTTCTAATATTTGTACCAGTTTAAATTTCATTTTATTTCCTAAAATATATTTTTTGTCGTACGTACGAAATTATTTGAAGAAAAAATCCAGTTTGGGCTTCTTACAAATATTAAGAAGACCAGAAACACATTGAATATACATACACTGATATCCCCCCCCCCCCTAAAAAAAAAAAAATAAAAAAAAAAAAAAAAATGTATTTAATATGTAAGTTTAATTGTTGAAATATTTTATTAGTGGGAAACATCTTACAATGCAGCAAACTCAGGAATGTCCCTTTAATTCGGGCAAAAAATTCCAACTATCTCTTCCCAACCCACCATCCCCCACCCCCGTCAACATAAATGTGAGCCCGTACGTCTATGACCGTAACCAAATTAATATTTTGGATCCATTCAAGAATTTATTCTAAGGGGTCTAGACTGTGGCGAGCGAAGTTTTTAGGGAGGTTGAGACGTGCTGACGCGGAAAATACGTTATAAATAATAATAATGTAAAAAATCCGCGTGTGTTTGTGTGTGTACGTGCGTGTGCGTGTGTGTGTGTGCGGGGGGGGGGGGCAGCAAAATAGAATAGGGGCAACATATATAGGTCTTATTCAGCTAAAGGAAAAGCTTCACAGTTTCGTATTTCGAGGGAACACCTCAGATATCAAATACAGGGCCGTACTCTCGGGGGGGGGGGGGGGCAAACCCCCCTGAGAATCTCACTTTTTTTTTTACTCCAGAAAATAGCATACACATCTCAGGATTTAATTTGTATAGTGTTTCATTTGTTTATAAAAAGTAGTGCCCTCCCCCTAGAATTTTGATAAGGGTACGGCCCTGAAATGCCAATGTTTTGTTTAGAATATCAGTGTCCGCTCACTCTATGTGTTCCTAATTGTCTTAAATGAAATGTTCCTAGTGTCTCAGATATTGCACATACATGTATACTGTATGTATGTATATATATATATATTATATATATATCTATATATTATATATATATATATCTTCATATATATATATATATATATATATATACATGTGTACATATATATATTTGTTTTTGGTCGTATGGCGTTGTCTGCACGTGCAACATTATTTTCCTTGAGACAAAATTTAGTTATGAACGACACCAAAATCACAGGCATGAACACCATGATATACCAGCAACAACACTGATAACCTAAATACTACCCCCGGGCAAATTGCACTAATATTATTTCAGTTATTAAGGAATTCGTCTCTATTGCAGTGGTGCCATATCGACAATGGCCTCAACTGCGATGGAGACAGGTGTGAACACTGCTCCGACGGATGGAGTCTCGTTTGCGGCAAACTGCGTGCACTAGTGTCATGGTGTGGGCAGCCATCTCATAAGGCAAGTCTCACAACGGCTTTCCTACAGAACAAATCAACATTAATGTCCTTCCTTGGCCATCGATACACCGGATTTGAACCCAATTGAGCATCTATGGGACGAGTTGGGACCGACGCCTCCGGGGGGACAGCGACAACCACAGCCCAGACCCTGCCCGAGCTGGCAGCAGCCTTGCAGGCCGAGTGGGCCCACCATCCCCCGGGACGTCATCCGTACTCTGGTTGCTTCAATGGGCGCGCGGACTCACTAGAGTGAATTGTGAACAATCCTGCAACATTTGGTATTATCGCAACCCAATATTAAATCAATTGCCAAATCGACAATGTGGTTTTGCGTTTCTTTCAAATGAAGAGTATAGAAATGTGTATATATTTTGTTTTTGGTCTTTTATTTGGAGACAAAATAGTTATGAACGACACAAACACATTGTATATAGCAACATTGATAACCTAAATAAGAAACGCCATTTTTATTTACACGTTTCAGTATTATTAATGAATTTGGAGACAAAATTTTAGGTATTAGTTTAATGGTAGAGACACACTCGGGATAGTCTCTTTAAACTCATAAGGCAAGTACAACTTGCATAAAAGGCGCAGACCCTAGTTTCAACCCGATAAAGAGCTCACTTAAAGGCATACTGTCACAGATTTGAGGACCTTATTTCTCTAAAAATGGATAATAAATAAAAATTACATTAATTGTTGGAAACCAAATCTAGCTATCGCACCACCTTAACTGAACCATGATGGAGTAAAATCCATGTCAAGCCTCTCGGCAATTTTAGTTTTTGAATTATGGACCATTGCCATAATTCAATTATTTTTACAAAATATCATTAATAAATGGAGTATGGTGGTTATGAAGATGATGGAATAAAGTACATTTAGGGACAAATCAAATGATTTTTGTTGAGGTAATACTTTGTTAGACCATTAAATAGGTCAGTGGTCTGTGACAATATGCCTTTACGTTTAGTTAATCTACAAACCTGCAACACACATCTTGGATAAGGTTATAAAAGAGAGAAGCTAAAGGCTATGATGTTTAAATAGGGAAATGCCGTCAAAAAAGAAACGCATAGATGATAGGGAAAGAAGAAAAGTGTTTGATTTTACAAAATATCGTTTTTTTTTTTTTTGTTGTACAATGTTGCTAAATGACCATGTTTGTTAATGTTCCTGGAATGGGACAGCATGCCCAAATGTACCCTAAAACAAATTTAAGCACGTTGCGACACGTTGTGCGACAATTGCAGGAAATCGGCGTGAAATGGTCAGATTTCGGCGAATGCACGTGAAACTCGGGGAAAAGATTGGGGTAGTGACGGGTATTTAAAGCTGCAATGCTCGCAATGATGCCTCATTTCCATTTCGACGAAGACGAGTTACAAGATGCCAAGATTAAGCCTGCCGAATCGAAACATTGCAATAGGCCGCCCCCAGTTAGGTGAATCGCAGTCAACAGTCGCACAATTTTTTTTTTTTTTGCAAAATGAGAGTAAGATCGAGCACGTTGTCGATAATGGATGGAAGTATTTTTAAATGTATGGTAATGGAATGTCACAGGTATCTTAATCATTTTACTTAGTAGTAACAACTGGTCACTAACCACCGGTCATGAACCTCTGGTCCATTAACCACTGCCCTGGCCAGACCAGATTGTTGAGGAAGGTACTAATTACAGCGGGTTTTAACAATGACTATAGGTATAGGAAACATTTGTAAAACGGACGTCTAGTTTAATAATTGAGCACGTTCAAACGTATTATACGCACGCGCGCACGCACGCACATGCACACATGCCTATAAACGCCCAATAAAGAAATGCATTTTCAGTTTAAAGAGAGAATTACATAGGCGTACGGCCTCCCATTTTTGTAGAGGAACAGGCTGGTTTTTACCCGAATTAAACGAAAGTACCCGATTCTGGAAAACAACGTTAGTTCATATTAGCATTACTACCAAACAGCTACATAGGATTACAAACAAATCACTACGCATTTTTTTTTACACACAGATTATAACTAATTTTGAGGGTAGAATGATGGAAATGTGTCGTACAAAGGTCTCAGGTCAGCTCATTTTGCTCGAATACCTCTATAATTTTTGCCCGAATTTGAATGTTTTGTCCTGCCACCCCCCCCCCCCCCCACCCCCCCCCCCCCCCCCCCCCCCCCCCCCCCCGTCTCGCATGCTTATGCTGAATTGTACATTTACAAAGGCAAGTTAAATATCTTTGACTACAACACACCACCCGCGAAAGGTGCCAATCCACTCGCTTATGATATCACGGGACAGTCATACTGAATGACCCTGAACGCCTCTGTGATGTCGTGGTCAAACCATCGGATATAAGGCGGCTAGGTAAAGGGTTCTCAGCCCGGTACCGGCTCCCACCTAGAGCGAGTTTTAACGACTCGATGGGTAGATGTAATACCACTACACCCTCTTCTCTCTCACTAACCACTAACAACTAACCCACTGTCCTGGACAGACAGCCCAGATACCTGAGGTCCAGATAGCTGAGGTGTGTGCCCAGGACAGTGTGCTTGAACATCAATTGGATATAAGCACGAAAATAAGTTGAAACGAATTCAAAAGTAGTCCTCCTAAAACAAAGAAGAAATCTTTATAATTCGTTTTTTTTTATATTTCAGACCGTCAGTGAGAAAAATGGCTTAAGCTACACAAGAAAAATGAAACATGTCAGGACCGGAAGCTACATCTATGTCAATGCGGTTTGGGTGTAGTAGGCTAAAGGAAAGAGTCTCGGACCGCATGTCCCGAGAGGCCAAACTTGCCATGGACATGGCGAAACAAGACGCGCCGTGGAAATTATGTCCCATCGACGAAAGCGAAACCGGATCTTCCGGTTACATTAGTGAATCACCTGACCCCAGCGTCGGGAAGAGCCGACTGACTAAGACGGCTGGTACCGGACGTAGCCGAATACCAAAGGAGACCGGTACCGGAAATAGCCTAACAACTAAGGACACTTTTACCGGAAGTGACCGATTGACTAGGGAGGCTGGTACTGGAAATAGTAGCAGACCGATTAAAGATGTCGGTACTGGAAATACCGGAACGACAAGGGCGGCCGATACCGGAAATAGCCGATCGCTTAAAAATGAAAATACACCCGGGCGTCTTCGGTTTTTGGATGTCTACGAAAAGGAATCTGTGCCGAGGTTAACAGGCGATATAACCAAGCAGGATTCAAACCCGGACACTCCCCCCAAGCGACGGTCTCTCTGTGGAGATCATCTCGCGTGTGCAATGGAGAGTGTGGAGACGGTGGTTTATGGAGAAAAACAAGATGGCGGCGACGCAGACGACACTGTGTTACACGAAAAAGAGATAAACAAATCTCTGGAGAAATGTCTTGTCTGGATGATAGTGAACAACCAGAACAAGAAAGAGACTTAGCGCGAGCACGTGGATTATTTCTTCTTCTTTGTTTTTGTTTGATTTTTGTGTTTTTTTGTTATCCAATTTAGGTCCAAATAAGCTGTTCTGGACACCTTAGCAGTCTTTCTGGAACCAATTTCACAAAACATCCATTCATTGGCGAAACAAAATGAAATTGTCAGTGACATGTGACAAACGTTCACAGAGGTATTCCTAGGATTATTCAACGCAAAACAAAAATGAAAAACCCCCGAAATAATAACATAACTGTCGCAAATTTTAGGAAGATGGGTGGGTGGGTGGGGGTGCTGGCCCCTATGCCACCTTCCTTAAATCCACCACTGGCATCATAAGTCTGAGTTTTCTAAGCTAGTCTTGAGAGAGGCAGTCCTCTTACGGGCAGTGCAAGAGTGATGGAACATCGTGTTACGTATCTCCTAGATGATGATGATAACTGGTTTAACATGCCCATATACCACTAGGGTTTCGAACACGCCCATCCCGAGTCCGACCTCCGATAAGATCGGTGACCTGAGGAGTGTAGGTCCTCCTAAGGACGAGTACCTCATAGTGGATCATGGAAGCGATCACGACTTCGCCTAAAACATCCTTTTAACTCTACTTTGTGCAGGGATACGATTTTCATATCGGAATACGGTTTTGTCGTTCCACGTTTCCGACTAGTATAGCATTTATACCTGTCGTACGGCTACATATATTTCATCATTACACCATTACTGAAGATATTGTCAGTTCTGTTGTTATGCAGCCATATTGGACACCATATTGAATATTTACAAAATGCTCAAGGTTGACAAGTTTGGATCCCTCGGACCTCAGTCAGCACCTTTCACAGATGTAAAAAAAACCCATTGAGAACAATTGCGGGTACCGAACTGCAAGGTTAAGTGCCATGGCAAACATATTATAAAGCATTGTTAGGCAGGGGCGGATTATGGGGGGGGGGGGTGTCCCAGTCCCACCATGGCCACCCCCTCCCCCCAAATCCCAACCCCACTACGTAGATCTAAATTGATGTCCACGTAAAATTTATAATTTCAAATTATAAACATTTACATATTGTTTCGGAACCCACCCACCCCTTAGATAAAGCATAATCTGCCCCTGATAGGACGAATGAAAATGAAATATGTATACTTTAAACTATATTAGTTAGTAGTAATAAGAATTGTGGTTTAGTCGTAGATATACGTTTACGTGGAAAACTACGTCCACGATGTTTAGTGCAACTGATTCCCATCCTGTGCAGTATAAAGATGTATCATCCTGAAAGTAGCTCCCCTATATATGAGGCACCTGACTGTCACTGCACGATCTTCGACATTGTCGAGATATCCCTTTGACACTGCCTTTTGCAGATGATGATAACTAGTTTAACGTGCCCATCCTGACTCGAGTTGTGTGAATATTTATATAATTTGGAGCATTTTTAGAAGAACAGTCCAAAAATAAATAAGAGAAAGAAGAGTGGATCGGACTATTTAATAATATTTTTTTTAAAAAAGAAGTAATTTCGACATAAAATTTTGAACGAAGATCTAAATGTTTAAAGTCCGATCTATATGTCCACGTGAGTGGCCTCGTTAAGGCCGTTGAAGGTTGGCCTACGGCGAACCGATGGCCGGAGAACCGTCAAAGGCGGGGATGAATTGCTTATGACACTCCGGTAGTCGTTGCCGAAAAGGGCCTTGACGATCCTGTGGATGGTGTGGCTATCCATCTCTTTAATCAGGACCGCTTGTCGGTAGACTCCTTCTCGGCGCTGAGTTAGTACCAACCCCGTCTTGCCGGCTGTAGATTTGATGGTGTGTAGCTCGTAAGCCCTTCCATCAGGCAGTTGTTTTAGTTCTGGTTTCACTAGTCCGCCCATCAATGATGCCGGATCCGAGGTGTCCCACCTGCACGAACTTCAGGCAGCCAGACCTGATTTTCCCGATCTGAACTTTCCAGACGGCTTCCGAGTCGGAGGGGGACGGTGCGAGTGTTGGAGGAGGCCGGGCCGTGTCAGGTTGGTCGCTCGGCTGAGCAACGGCCTTCCTCTTTCCAACGGCGGCTGATCGGGCCGGTGGCTTGACGACTGGCAGTACCGGGGATACCGGCCAGTTCTGTCTGGGCCACGTAGTGATCGGCGATTGAGGGCCTTTACGGGGCGTCTCACACACCGCGGTGTTGAGTCTGTCCCTCTCGGTGCTCGACGGTTCCGGCGTAGCTGGTTTCCTCGACTCAGGCTGGGCTGGGGGCGGCGTCGCAGAAGGGACCGCCGCCAGTTTTGGTCCCCCCCCCCCTCCCGTCTGTCCTCATCGCAAGTTAGCTTGGAAGTCGCCTTTTGCAGAGATACGACTTTGAAAAAGGAAAGCCCAATTTTCGTTCGGTTTTAGTAGTCCATGATTATTTGTGATTCTTGTGAGAAAATAAAAGTAAAGTTTGTTTCGTTTAATGACACCACTAGAGCACATTGCTTAATTAATAATCGGCTATCGGATGTCAAACATATGGTAATTATGACACGTCGTCATCAAAGGAAACCGGTACATTTTTCTAATGCAGCTAGGGATTTCTTTTAATATGCACTTCCCCACGTACAGGAAAGCACATACCACGGCCGTTGATCAGTTGTGGTGCACTGGTTAGAACGGAGAAAACCCAATCAGGTGAATGGATCCACCGAGGAGGTTCGATCCTGCGACGCAAGCACCTCAGGCAGCGCTCAAACGACTAAGCTGAATGAGGCCCTGACCCTTGTACAGAGATTCGATTTAAAAAAACGGAAAGACGCTTTATAGTTTGGATTCAGTAAAAAGAAAGAAAGAAATGTTTTATTTAACGACGCACTCAACACATTTTATTTACGGTTATATGACGTCAGGCATATGGTACATACCACGGCCTTTGATATACTAGTCGTGGTGCACTGGCTGGAACGATGGGCCCACCGACGAGGATCGATCCCAGAACGACCGTGCATCGAGCGAGCGCTTTAACACTGGGCTACGTCCCGCTGTTTAGATTTAGTGGTCAGCTATTTGTGGTTACTGTGAGTCGGGACTAGTGTCCATACACAGCCTCGTTGAGTCTGTATACGCTGCACAGTAGAAAGCTGAAACTTTGTTTTGTTTAACGACACCACTAGAGCACATTGACATATTAATCATCGGCTATCGCATCTCAAACATTTGATAATTTTGACATAGTCTTAGGGAAGAAACCCGCTACAATTTTATTTTTATATTAGTAGCAAGTGATCTTTTATATGTACTTTTCCATACAGGACAGCACATACCACGACCTTTGATATATCAGTCGTGCTGCACTGGCTGAAACGTGAAATAGCCCGATGGACCCACAGACGGGGATCATTCCCAGTCCGACCGCGCATCAAGCGAGCACTGTACTACTGAGCTACATCCCACCCCTATTGCTGGGCAGTAAAAGCTTAAAGCTATTTTTGACATTCGTACATAAACGATTACATTATTATAACTTACGTTAAGTTGTATTTTACAGAGATAACCTCTAAAAACGGAGGCGGGAAGTAGTCCAGTGGTAAAGTGCTCCCTCAATGCGCGGTCGGTCTGGGATCGATCCCCGTCGGTAGGCCTTTTGGGCTATTTCTCGTTCCAGCCAGTGCACCACGACTGGTATATCAAAGGCCGTGGTATGTATGATGGTGCATATAAAAGAACCCTTGCTGCTATTCGAAAAGAGTAGCCTATGAAGTGGCGACAGCGGGTTTCCTCTCTCAATATCTTTGTGGTCTTTAACCACACAGATATTGAGAGAGGAAATCCGGTCGGTCTGGGATCGATCCTCGTCTGTGGGCCCAGTGCACCACGACTGGTATATCAAAGGTCGTGGTCTGACGCCATATAACCGTAAATAAAATGTGTTGAGTACGACGTTAAATAAAACATTTCTTTCTTTCTTTTTTCTAAAATCTTTGAGTAGTGGGTGAAGTACCATCCGTACACGTTTTACATGTGCTGTTAATTCCATATATTATTAAGTTTGGTAGCACCATATCTCTAAAACTAGAGAGATGTTGGAATAAAAGTCGGAAAGAGAAAATGTTATGCTGTTATTTTTAATTAACCTCTTATTATATCCATATTTGAGACCGATGTATAACGGTTCTTGGGGGGGGGGGGGGGGGGGGGGGGGGGGGGGGGGGGGGGGGGGGGGGGGGTTTAACTCGCCCAAACTACTGTAGATCCTGCAATTAACGCTTCCCTAAATTAAAGGGACATTACTGAGTTTGCTGCATTGTAAGATGTTTTCGACTAATAAAATATTTCTACGGTTAAACTTACTTATTAACTATAGATTAAACACCCGGATTACTCAACATACTGATCTTCTCAGCTCCTATGTACTACGACTGGTATATCAAAGCCATGGTATGTGCTGCCCTGTAGTCAACATACTGGCTTTCTCAAGATGGTAAAGACTACGTTTATAATGCTTTGTTTAGAATATTAGTGTCTGCATATTCAATGTGTTTCTGGTCGTCTTAATATTTGTAAGAAACCCAAACTGGATTTTGTCTTCAAATAATTTTGTACGTTCGAAAAAATATATTTAGGAATTAAAATGAAATTTAACCTAGTACACATATTAAAACGACCAGAAACACGTTTATTATATAAACACCAATAATTTATGCAGAACAATATAGTTGATATGTAATTACAATCGTTAAAAAGTTTCTGTTAGTCGATAACATCTTAAAACATGCAGCAAACTCAGGAATGTCCCTTTAATGCGAGTGACGGTGAGCAGACTGTATTCAGAAGGTACACTACAATCATCGAAGTATCTAACGAAGGCATTATGTGTCCCAACTTAAAACATAAACCAATTTACTAAATACAGAGAATGAAAAGAGTTAAAGTTTGTTTTGTTTAACGACACCACTAGGGCACATCAGTTAATTAATCACCGGTTATGGGATGTCAAAGAATTGGCAATTCGGACACGTAGTCATGAGAGGAAACCCGCTACATTATTCTTAATGTAGCAATAGACCGGCTTCAGAATGTGTCCCACCCGGAGAGGACATTATGTAGACCTACTTTTTTGTATTCCTCATCGTATATGTTAACAAAAAAGTTTTGGTAAACAGGCTTCTAGTGGTGGGTGTGGCAAATATGGGGGTCAAAGTAGGGCCCCCTCCCAAAAACAGGGTCAATTACTAATAGCACTATTGGGAGAACAGATAGTTATTAGAACCTTTCAAATGATGAAAGAAACATGAATAATGGCACAGATGATCTCTCTGGGGCGTTCGTCAAATCCAAGTAATGAAACACCTGAATGTTCAATATGGCGTCCATTTGTCAAGATAGCCGCCATAGTGTTCATTATTGAGATGTATTTTAATTGAGGTTTTCGATATTAGTCATTTTATAACAAGGGATTTTTTTATATGCATTTTCCCACAGAGAAAAAAGCTCACACCACAGCCTTTTACCAGTTCTGGTGCACTGGTTGGAACGAGAAAAAACATTTGAATGGATCCACAGAGGTGGTTAGATCTTTTATATGCACTATCCTACAGACAGGGTAGCACATACCATGGCCTTGATATACCAGTGGTAATGCACTGGACCTGAGTTTAATCTCTGCCCGAAATAAACTGCGAACAATGCCACCATTTATTGGACGCATTTGAGAAACATGGTGATCTTGCAGACTATCGGCCTCGGTGGCGTCGTGGTTAGGTCATCGGTCTACAGGCTGGTAGGTACTGGGTCGAGGCATAGGATTTTTAATCCAGATACCGACTCCAAACCCTGAATGAGTGCTCCGCAAGGCTCAGTGGGTAGGTGTAAACCACTTGCACCGACCAGTGATCCATAACTGTATCAACAAAGGCCATGGTTTGTGCTATTCAGCATGTGGGAAGCGCAACTACACAGAAAATACAAATTTCACAAGTATACACAACACGCTAATGAAACATCACTGCTGCTACTGTTTCCAAAAATGTGTGTGTGGCACTTTGCCACCACACCTCCCACCCCCTCTTGCTACGCCAGTGCCATATAGTCTTTGGTGTGCTCATTATTGTGCTGAATAACGAGGTAGGTAAATATTCAGCACACACATATGTTGGGTAAACCTTAAACTTGCGTATTAGACCAACCTAGGTTGAACGGCTTGTTCTGTATCAAACTGAATTAGGAACTAGTCTAGCTCGACTGTCCTCTAGCCCTGTTATGTTTATATGCGACACACCTGGGCCATACCCCATCCACAACATCCACCCACGCGTCTATTAAACTGGCAGGAAAGAGAAAGTTAAGTTAAAGTTTGGTTTGATTAACTACACCAATAGAGATGTAAACTACCCAACATTGTACGAACGTCTACAAACAAACCCTTTATCAAATAGAGAACGAAATTAAAAAAAAAGAAACATAAAAAAAAAAAACCCACATACAATTTTTTTTTTTTTTTAAACAATAATAAAAAATAAAATAAACAAAACGCCCCGAAACACACACTGATATTCCATTAGCCCCTAGCATGCACACGGAGTAGCTAAACAAATCTACAAATAAAACCGAACCAAACACCGACATGCATTCAAAAGTACTGTACATGGTCCTTTAAGAAATACGAATCATCTTTCGTAATCCACAGTGTCTATCCCCCACCCACCCCATGTCGGTAATGTGTTTAGGTCTATACGAAATTTATTTTAATTACATTGCGAGGTGCGTTACAATGACGTGACGTCATTGTTTAATCAGCAGATTGAGAATGACGTCAGGGATAATTTGACGGTTGTAAGAACTTATTGTAGGTGTTTTAAGTTTAGTGAGGGAGTGAATGTTTAACGACACCCTAGCACAAAAATACACATCGGCTATTGGGGGTCACAAATGGTAAGTAGGCCTATATGAAAATATTATTTATATATATGTATGTAAAACCACAGTGTAAGGAGCTGTTGGGGAAAAGTATAATAGGGCAACGGCTCCAGTATTCGACCACTTAAGAAAGAAAGGATTATAACATGTTCGTTTTATTGGCAATACACCAAAGCAGACTTGGCAGCAACATCTGCCTTTTCGTTACCCTTAATGCCAGTGTGGCTAGGTACCCAACAAAATATAACATCTTTATTGGCAATTGATAGAAAGACACACTTTCGTATGACCATCCCAACTAAGGGATGCTCCAATTTCATGCACTGTAAAACTTGGAGACCCGAAAGTGAGTCTGTAAAAATAATATATTTTGATGCACATGAATCCTCAATCTGTTCCAGGGCTTCAGTGATTGCCCAAATTTCAGCAGTAAAGATTGATGCTGAATCAGGCAGTCTCATGGAAATTATTGCGTCTGGTGGGAAAACTGTAGCAGAAGCCATAGAATTCCCATCCCGTGATCCGTCTGTGTAAACAGGAATGTAATCACAGTAACTCTCTTGGATTTTTATGAAATGTTGTTTATAAATAACTGCATCTGTGCGATCTTTCTTTAGATGCACAAGATCGAATACAATTTTTGGTGGTTTGATACACCAAGGTGGCAAAATAAAATATGAAGGCGTTTTTAAAATGTCTGGAAACTGATAAAAACTGCTTAATGCGAAGACCAAATGTTCGAATGGCATTCGATTTGGCATCAAATAACTTCATATATTTGTATCAAACACCGCATTATGTGCAGGATGTTTTGGCATTGATTTAATCTTTGTAGCATAGTGCAGAGAAAGCTTTGCATGTCTAGCACCAAACTAAGTCGTGTGCATCGACGTACAAGCTCTCCACAGGATATGTTTTGAAAGCACCAAGACAAAGCCTAAGTTCCTGGTTGTGCATAGGACCCATGCACATAATCAAGTTTAGACTGAACTAAAGATCTATAAAGTCGTAGCATAACCATTCGATCTGCTCCCCATTCAGTTTTGCCAATAATGTTAAGACATTGAGGGCCTTTAAGCCTTTATTTTTTCACATACCATAAATGAGGAAAGATAGCCTCCTGTAAAAATCTAACCCCCAGAAATTTGGTCTCCTCCACAACTGGAACCGGAATTTTGTCCAGAAGCAGCTGAGGATCTGAATGGTGACCTCTTTTCTGGCAGATATGCATATAGACGGTTTTTGACTTTGAGAATCGAAATCCATTGTCAGTTGCCCATTGTTGAATTTTATTCAAACAAAGCTGCAACTGACATTCAATGATACTCATACTGGTCGACATGTAGCAAATCTGAAAATCGTCGACATAGAACAAGAACAAGAACAAGAAGTTTATTCAATATTAAGGCCACAGGCCCAAAATACACAAAAAAAAAACACCCATCATATATATTTTGTCGCATATCACTTAGCTTTCGTATTACAGATACCTGATATAAAAACAATAACAAATTGTACAGCAATAGTTCATTTGTAGATGACATCAGCTTCACAAGAATAATCGAAGGTGGTACATGCGAATATTTATTGATAAAATTAAAAATAAACTGTTTTCTTAAGTCCGTATACTTTTTACCCTCGAGTAATACATGTAGTTGGTCTTTAATAAAAACAAACTCATCAGTATTTCTAGAAAAAGGGAAATATCTTTGTTCATATGTTATATTGTTAAATTTGCCAGTCTACAGCTAATCCATAGTTATTGCATCCAAACTTCGACAAGGCCCTTTTCACATGCACCACAAAGTTAAGTCGCAAGTACCGTTCGATATTCAATAGAGATTTATACTGCTTGCAATAATAACATGAGGCAGATATATTTATATCAGCTGACCATTGTTGCTTTAAATTGTCATAGTCTCTGTTTAAACAATGAGATAAACAAATCAATATTACCTATTTCCTGACACAGCCATACAAAACCAAAACCATAATTAAATAAAATTTGTTTCACTTTTGTAGCCCAATTTATGTACCCAGCATCATCTAAAGATCTTAACATCAAATAACTTTGACAAGGTAATCTGAAAAGTGGTAGCTGGATAAGTTTACACCAATATTTGATAACTCTTGTCATATAAATAAGTTGAAGATGGACCCTACCACACTCACCCAATAAAGTTACTGAAAGGATGCTACGTTAAGGCACACCCATCTCATGGGAGTGAGAATTGGATAACGCAGATCCCACTCGTACTTTGAAAGACCTATTCTGTAAGAAATTTGAAATAAAAGTCAGTCATACAGCCTCTTAAGCCCATGTCATGGAGGTCTTTCAAAATCCGATACTTCCACTTGGTATCATAAGCTTTCTCGAGGTAAAAAAAAGGCCCATACCAAATGTTGATTATGGATGAAAGCATCAATGTGTATACTATGAATCTCCAGAACACAGAAGCATTGAGTGTACACAAGTTCATGAAGTAAAGGAGAGGAGAGAAATACTCAACAAGGGTGGACCCAGGACACATTTTAGGGAGGGGACCAAGGGTAAAGGGCACATAGAGCAACAACCTGAAAAGGGTATTTCAATGAAAATTGTAAATAAATTGTTAAAAAAGGGGGCACATTTTTTAGGGGGAGTGATAGTTCCCCCTGGTCCCCACCCTTGGATCCACCCTTGCTCAAAAGAAGAAAAGGTTATACTGCCATTGCTCAGGAGCTACTCATGGAACTTCTACCTGCAGAAGTGGAAACTGTGATAAATGCAGTGAAAGACACCATACATCTTTATGTATATATATATTGGAGCTGGAAGTTATTTTGCATCAAACACATTTCTTCAACTTGTCCAGCATATTGGGAATTCAAAAGTATTGAAACTATGACTGGTACAGTTCGTCTGAAAATGGCTGTTTATAACATAACTTTTGAATTCTACTGATGGTCAAATAAGTTTGAATCGGCCAGTAATAACTGTGCTGAACAACACCACTCAAGATAACATTTCAGCATATCCAGGATCTGAAATGTGACAACGAAGATGAGAGAGCTGAACTCAGTTACAGTAACACGCAATTCATCAAGCCCCGTGCTTATAAACCTTAAAGTTTAGACTTTAATAAAGTCCAGACTTTAACGTCATGGGAACACCATTCAAATAGCATTACGTTAAAGTCTGGACTTTATTAAAGTCTAGACTTTAAATTTTATAAGCACGGGCCCTTATTCTTGGGGCGGGAGACTTTGCAAGAATTAAAACTAACTTGTAAAATAGGAAAACACTCAGTGTCACTGCCAATCCAACTGCTGACGAAACGCTCTTTGGATGGACGCTGATGAGTACTGGAAACGGCAATACAAGTGCCCTATATTTCGTGAAATCTGTGATAATTACTAAACAGCTGGAACATGCCCCTGAAGTACTATCTGGAAAACATCTGTTTTACATGCCACACAGACCTGTTATCCGAAAGAAGGCTGAAACTACCAAAAATGAGAATTATTTGTGATGCCTCAGCTCGGGAAAATAACACTTCATCGTCATTAAATGATTGTTTGCACATCAGACCCTCATCACAACCACTGTTGCACACCGTTTTAACGAGGAACCGTCTGGAACCGATAACACTAATTGGAGTTATTAAACGAGTATTCATTCAGATCTCTAGAAATTATCAAACTCCGGTTCACAAGAGTGATATTTGGATATGGTCCTAGTCCCTTCCTACTAGGTGGAACTTCAAAAGAACATTTGAAACTCTATTTATCTACACGAGAACAACTTTAGAACTTGGAAAAGGTCTTTTTATGTAGATAATGCTAGAAATATTGTTTCGGATGTTCTTGCTTTTAAGGAAGATGCTGTGCAAATCTTCAAGGAAGGTGGGTTCTCCCTACATAAATGGCAGTCTAATGTTCCAGAATTAGAGCAATCACTAGCCATGATTAAAAATTCACTAGCCCTACTTTTCTTTAAGTTAATAAAAGGTTACTAAATAATAATAGTAATCAGATGTCACCTAAAGAGGGAGATAGAGCTTAAAAACACTAACATTGGAGAGTTGGGGTTGGGGCAGGGTATTCATATTTACATATTTAAAAAAATAGACTTAACTGCAACATTTGACAAAAAAATGCATTAGCCATCGGGCATGGCAATAGCAGTTATTTGCTAACCCAACATTGAATATCACTTGTCATGGGAGTGGGGCTACCATAATCTAGAACCCCTGCAATCAATTGCAAAGTGTGATATTGAGCAAACCTACGCTGAAGAAAGTCTAGAGGTAGATTCAGCTGATACTATGATACTTGGAATGAAATGGGATAAACTTGAGGACTCTAGCAGTTGATTTCTCTGAATGCAAAGCGACCACTGAGTAAACTAAAACAGGTATGCTACGTGCTTTGGCAAAGGTGTATGATCCACTAGATTTTGCCTCACCAATTCTGCTAGAAGATAAACTCTTTGTCGTCTGGCTTGTGACAACAGTAATTCATGTGATAAACTTTTGTCAATAGAAATGGAAAGTTTGTGGAAGAAATGGCTTGGGTATCTTCCTGAACAACTCTGTACCTAGGAGCATACCAACCACATATACCAAAGTAACAGGAATTGAACTTCATGGCTATGGAGATGCTAGTAAATTGGGATGCAGCTGCGTTGCTTACGCAGTTGTTTATCAAGGCAATCAGCTTAGTCACGGTTCACTAACAGCCAAGTGAAGAATATCTAAGAGAGGTATTTCTATACCAAGGTTGGAACTTAAATCTGGTCACATGTTGGTTAACCTAATGTAGAATGTGAAAATGGCTATGGAGGGCTACACGATAATTAATAAATATGCATAACTGGATATTGCAGTAGCACTCTACCGGATTAACAATCGCCATGGTCAGTCAAAACAATTTGTGTCTAACTGGGTGGAAAAGATCAATCAGTATAGTTGTATAACTTGGAAACTCCGCCCTACTTCTGAAAATCCTGGAGATATTGGAAGTCGAGGTGCTAAAGAAAATCAAATATCTATGCTCTGGTTTAATGAACCTTCGTGGTTATTTCACAATGAGAGTTGGCCACTCGAAATGCTTATCAGTAGAAGTGAGGAAACTGATGAAGAGGCTAAGCTGACAAAAGAACTGCACACGACAGCACTGAAAGAAACTCAAAACACTTTCAATAATCTACTGGAAACGTTTTCCTTCTGGAAACGTTTACTAGTAACTGGATGGATCCTAAGGTTTGTTAATTACCTTCCATGAAAACCGAAATTAAGAGAAATATTAACACCACAGGATATTCAGAATGCTGAATTACTTTGGATAAAGTTCGCACAAAAGGATGCAACTTTACATGAAACATATACTGAGACTGCAAAGCAACTTCAGCTTCAAGAGGATGTAAATGGAATGTTTCGATGCAGAGGACGTATCATTGGAGAGTATCCAATTTATCTTCCTACTGATCATCAGTTGACGAATATGATTATACTGAATACTCAAGCTATCACGCTACACGGTGGAGTTGCTATGACCATGGTAATAGTGAGAGAAACATACTGGGTAGAAACGTTAAGAAGTCGAGTGAAATCCATCATTAAGTTTTGCAATACTTGCAAACATTACAGATCAAAGCCATTACCTGGTCCTCCTGTGGCCTATCTTCCACTGTCTCGGACAAACAGAGTGAGGGCTTTTGAAACAGGGAATTGTCCATTAAATCAATGTTGGAAACTGATAAAAACTGCTTAATGCGAAGACCAGATGTTCGGACGGCATTTGGCTTCCCATATTTCATAAATTTGTTATCAAAACCACATTATGTGCAGGACGTTTTGGCATCTACATCGTGTCCGTCATCACATCAAGTCAATATCTGCATCGTGTCCCTCATCTCATCAAGTCAATATCTACATCGTGTCCCTTATCACATCAGGTGAATATCTACATCTTTTCCCTTCTCACATCAGGTCAATATCTACATTGTGTCCCTCATCACATCAGGTCAATATCTACATCGTATCCCTCATCACATGAGGTCAATATCTATATCTTTTCCCTTATCACATCAGGTCAATATCTACATCGTGTCCCTCATCACATCAGGTCAATATCTACATCGTGTCCCTCATCACATCAGGTCAATATCTACATCGTGTGTCTCATCTCATCAGATCAATATCTACATCGTGTCCCTCATCACATCAGGTCAATATCTACATCGCATTATCACATCAGGTCAATATCTACATCATGTCCCTCATCACATCAGGTATATATCTATATCAATCTGTATGAGCCTGTACCTTTCCTGCGAACTTCCTAAACACATTTTACACCATGGTTGAGAAAGTGAGTGAATTAGTGCTTTACGTTCACGTTCACAACAAGCTGTTGTAACACACGCCTGCCATGGGCGCAAAGGTTCTGACTCGAGCCAACTCTTTCATCCATGACAGATACCATGTTTCCCTGTCTGCTAAAAACAGTTTACTTTCAAAAATACCAGTTTGGAGGCGTCCTTCCATTCGTCGCCGAGCGGCCGATACGCGGTGACATGGGAAACTATGAGGTGCTGGCGATGTCTTGAACTAAGATCGTGCGATCACAGCAGAAGGCCATCTTGACGAAACGGTAAATCCGAGGGTCGAACAAAGAGTAGATGCAGACGTTGAGGACGCTGTTCAAGTAGGTGAAGATGGTGAGGACGTCGTAGATGAACTCTGCGTCGTTGTCGACGCCGGGCCCGAAGTAGACGTACATCTGGAACACGTGTGAGGGCAGCTGGCAGACAGTGTAGGTGACCACAATCACCAGCACCATCTGGATGAGCTTTACGTTGTGGTTCTTCGTCCTCGAGACCGCGTAGTTTCTCTGCCTCTGCAGAACGAGCCACGCGATCACCCGGATGTACAGGACGCTGATGATAAGGAGCGGGAGAAGACAGATGATGAGGAAGTCGAGGATGATGAAGAGGTGGCGGAACCGCTCGAGCTCCAGCCCGCATATCGTGTGATTCACGAAGTCCGTCTCGTTCTGCACGTGCACGCGTTCCACGCTGTCCAGGGAGTGGTTCATGTGCATGTGCTGGTCTATGACCTTATCCTCGTGGTGCGTCAGGCCGTACGTGAAGCCCGGCCGAAGACTGTAAAGAGCCGCAAACATCCAGACGAAGAACACGAACAGAGTCGATCGCGATTTCTGCAGTCTCGCCTTGAAGATACTCATGATCACTTGGTGACGATCCGTTGCTATGGCGACGATGCAGTACAGGTTGGCGGTGACGGTGACGTATTTGAGAAACATGGTAATCTTGCAGACGAAGGAAGATTCCTGGAATTGTTTATACTGCGTTAAGATGGCGAGAGGGATGACAATGGAAGCCACCATCAAATCTGAAAGTTCAAATAAATGGTTTAGTAACTGTTACTAAGCAAGGCAATCACTATAAGTCTGTGTGTATCTCTTTCTCATTTCTTTCTTTCTTTCTTTCTTTCTTTCTTTCTTTCTTTCTTCTTTCTTTCCTTCTGTCTCTCCGTCTTTCTCTCTGTCTCTCTCTTTCTTTCTTTCTTCCTTCCTTTCTGTCTATGTGTGTATGGTTGCATGTTCCCCTGCGCCTGCTGTAACCCTACCGTGGTGCAGGGGTGTAACATTCTCTTTGAGAATGGCCAATACAGCGAAAATTGAAATTTTTAGTAAAAGTCAGTATCTATCTGTGATGTTTGTATTTTTGCACAGTTCTTTACACTGTGTTTTTATTTAAATCTTTACCATAGTGTGACACCCAATAGCCGATGTATATTTCGTGCTGGGGTGTCGTTAAACATTCATTCATTCATTCATTCATTCATTGGTTGTGTGTATGTACGTGTGCATGCGTGCGTATATATGTCTGTCTCACTGTCTGTCGGATCGCTACAAAGTAGATAGTTGCTCGCAGTAATAAAAAAAGAAAGAAAAAGAAGTGTTTTATTTAACGACGCACTCAACACATTTTATTTACGGTTATATGGCGTCAGACATATGGTTAAGGACCATACAGAGTTTGAGAGGAAACCCTCTGTCGCCACTACATGGGCTACTCTTCCGATTAGCAGCAAGGGATCTTTTATTTGCGCTTCCCACAGGCAGGATAGCACAAACCATGGCCTTTGTTGAACCAGTTATGGATCACTGGTCGGTGCAAGTGGTTTACACCTACCCACTGAGCCTTGCGGAGCACTCACTCAAGGTTTGGAGTCGGTATCTGGATTAAAAATCCCATGCCTCGACTGGGATCCGAACCCAGTACCTACCAGCCTGTAGACCGATGGCCTGCCACGACGCCACCGAGGCCGGTCAGTAATAAAGGGACATGGTATGAATAGTTAGATAACCGATATGATGAGGGACACGTTACTGATACTTACCTGGTATTCTAAGGGACTCAATCTAGATGGTTACCTCAGGTAACGGTGGACACAATATTGAGGTTCTAAGTGCTGATAGTTAAATGCGTTCGCAGGTGCAGGGAGAAAGGTTTTGGGGTCAAATCCCCTCCTTGCTCAAGCAAATGTTCTTTTTTATTCAATATATTTCCCGGGGCACCATGATGTAGATAATTACCCGGATATCCTAAGGGGATAATGTAGATATTTGCCCGATGTTGTAAGAGTCATAATGTATTCAGTTACCCGTGGTTTTGAAGAGCATGATATAGATACTAATCCCTGTAAGTATGAAGAGCTATTCTCGTCCCAGCCATTGCACCACGACTGGTATATCATAATTACACGAATTTCCTAAGGGTATGTTGTAGATAGTTGTCCCCCCATTATACTTTGGTCGTCAGTCTAGACCCAACCCTGCTAAAATTCCTGCACGCCCTGTGGTGCTGATGGATAAAGCGTAGATAGGTGTACGAGGGACACAATGCAGGAACCTGGCCTGGTGCTTATAACAGATTTAGAGTCTAGACTCGAGACTCTAATAGAGTCTGCGACAGTAATGCCATGACAACGCCATACGAATTTTACGTGTGTGGCGGCATTAGAGTCTAGACTCGAGACTCTAATAGAGTCTGCGACAGTAATGCCATGACAACGTCATACGAATTGTACGTGTGTGGCGGCATTGGAGTCTAGACTCGAGACTCTAATAGAGTCTGCGACAGTAATGTCATGAAAACACGCCATACAAATTGTATGCGTGTGACCTCATTAGAGATTGAGTCTGGACTCTAAAAGTTATATAAGCATGGGCCCAGATCTCATGAGAATTGTAGACGACAGTTAACATAAAGTGTTAAGCGGCAACTGTAGTTAGTTACCCGAGATGACAAGGAACATACTACAGATAATTATCCAAGGTTCTAGTGAGCATGTTGCAGATAATTAACAAAATGCCTTTTTAAATGACTTTGGTTTTGGTTTTATAAATTAAACTGCCCCGAAAACACGTCTCTTAAAATCTTTATTTCCAACTTTTAATGGGCACATGGCCACGAATCTCCCTAAAAATTATGCTCTCTTTGCGAAAAACGCAAATTAGATTCTTTCACCACCACCCTCCCCTCCTTTACTAAATCGTAGGTCCGCCCTGTAGATATTGACCTGATGTGATGGTGGACACGATGTAGATATTGATCTGATGTGATGGTGGACACGATGTAGATATTGACCTGATGTGATGGTGGACACGATGTAGATATTGACCTGATGTGATGAGGGACACGATGTAGATATTGACCTGATGTGATGAGGGACACGATGTAGATATTGATCTGATGTGATGGTGGACACGATGTAGATATTGACCTGATGTGATGGTGGACACGATGCATTTCTTTACCTGATGTGATGAGGGACACGATGTAGATATTGACCTAATGTGATGACGATGTAGATATTGACCTGATGTGATGAGGTGCACGATGTAGATATTGGTCTGATGTGATGAGGGACACGATGTAGATATTTACCTGATGTGATGAGGGACACGATGTAGATATTTACCTGATGTGATGAATGACACGATATAGATATTGACTGGATGCGATGAGGGACACGATGTAGATATTTACCTGACGTGATGAGGGACAAGATATATTTATTTACCTGATGCGATGAGGGACAAGATGTATTTATTGACCTGATGTGATGAGGGACACGATATAGATATTGACCTGATGCGATGAGGGACACGATGTAGATATTGACCTGATGTGATGAGGGACAAGATGTAGATATTGACATGATGTGATGAGGGACACGATGCATTTATTTACCTGATGTGATGAGGGACACGATGTAGATATTTACCTGCTGTGATGAGGTGTACGATGTAGATATTTTCCTGATGTCATGAGGTGCACGATGTAGATATTAGTCTGATGTGATGAGGGACAAGATGTATTCATTGACCTGAAGCGATGAGGGACAAGATGTATTTATTGACCTGATGTGATGAGGGACACGATGGAGACATTGACCTAATGTGATGAGGGACACGATGGAGACAGTGACCTGATGTGATGAAGGACACGATGTAGATATTTACCTGATGTGATGAGTGACACGATGTATTTATTTACCTGATGCGATGAGGGACAAGATGTACTTATTGACCTGATGTGATGAGGGACACGATGTAGATATTTACCTGATGTGATGAAGAACACGATGTAAATATTGATCTGATGTGATGAGGGACACGATGTAGATATTTACTTGATGTGATGAGGGACACGATGTAGTTATTGAACTGATGTGATGAGGGACACGATGTGTTTATTTACTTGATGCGATGAGGGACAAGATGTATTTATTGACCTGATGTGATGAGGGACACGATGTAGATATTTATCTGATGTGATGAAGGACACGATGTAGATATTGACCTGCTGTGATGAGGGACACGATGAAGATATTGACCTGATGTGATGAGGGACACGATGTAAATATTGATCTGATGTGATGAGGGACACGATGTAGATATTTACTTGATGTGATGAGGGACACGATGTAGTTTTTGAACTGAAGTGATGAGGGACACGGTGTAGATATTTACCTGATGTGATGAAGGACACGATGTAGATGTTGACCTGATGTGATGAGGGACACGATGAAGATATTGACCTGATGTGATGAGGGACACGATGTAAATATTAACCTAATGTGATGAGTGACACGATATAGATATTGACCTGATGTGATGAGGGACACGATGTGTTTATTTACCTGATGTGATGAGGGACACGATATAGATATTGACCTGATGTGATGAGGGACACGATGTAGATATTTACCTGACGTGATGAGGGACAAGATATATTTATTGACCTGATGTGATGGTGGACACGATGTAGATATTGACCTGATGTGATGAGGGGTACGATGTAGATATTGACTTGATGTGATGAGGGACATGATGTAGATATTTACGTGATGTGATGAGGGACAAGATGTAGATATTGACCAGATGTGATGATGGACACGATGTAGATATTGACCTATATGATGAGGGACACGATGTAGATATTGACCTGATATGATGAGGGACACGATGTAGATATTGACCTAATGTGATGAGGGACAAGATATATTTATTGACCTGATGTGATGGTGGACACGATGTAGATATTGACCTGATGTGATGAGGGACACGATGTAGATATTTACCTCATGTGATGAGGGGTACGATGTAAATATTGACGTGATGTGATGAGGGACATGATGTAGATATTTACGTGATGTGATGAGGGACAAGATGTAGATATTGACCTGATGTGATGAGGGGCACGATGTCGATATTGACCTGATGTGATGAGGGACATGATGTAGATATTGACCTGATGTGATGAGGGACACGATGTAGATATTGACCTGACGTGATGAGGGAGACGATGTAGATATTGACCTGATGTGATGAGGGACACGATGTATTTATTTACCTGATGTGATGAGGGACACGATATAGATATTGACCTGATGTGATGAGGGACACGATGTAGATATTTACCTGACGTGATGAGGGACAAGATATATTTATTGACCTGATGTGATGGTGGACACGATGTAGATATTGACCTGATGTGATGAGGGGTACGATGTAGATATTGACCTGATGTGATGAGGGACACGATGTAGATATTTACCTGACGTGATGAGGGACGATGTAGATATACGTTGTGATTGACCTGATGTGATGGTGGACACGATGTAGATATTGACCTGATGTGATGAGGGGTACGATGTAGATATTGACCTGATGTGATGAGGGACACTATGTAGATATTTACCTCATGTGATGAGGGGTACGATGTAGATATTGACCTGATGTGATGAGGGACACGATGTAGATATTTACCTGACGTGATGGTGGACACGATGTAGATATTGACCTGATGTGATGAGGGGTACGATGTAGATATTGACCTGATGTGATGAGGGACACTATGTAGATATTTACCTCATGTGATGAGGGGTACGATGTAGATATTGACGTGATGTGATGAGGGACATGATGTAGATATTTACGTGATGTGATGAGGGACAAGATGTAGATATTGACCTGATGTGATGAGGGGCACGATGTCGATATTGACCGGATGTGATGAGGGACATGATGTAGATGTTGACCTGATGTGATGAGGGACACGATGTAGATATTGACCTGACGTGATGAGGGACACGATGTAGATATTGACCTGATGTGATGAGGGACACGATGTAGATATTAACCTGAACTGATGAGGGACACGATGTAGATATTGACTTGACGGGATGAGGAACAAGATGTATTTATTGACCTGATGTGATGATGGACCCGATGTAGATATTTACCTGATGTGATAAAGGACACGATGTAGATATTGACCGGATGTGATGAGGGACACGATGTAGATATTGACCTGATGTGAGTAGGGACACGATGTAGATATTTACCTGATGTGATGAGGGACACGATGTACACGTTTCTGGGAGTCCTCAGTTCTCTCCTCCAGATGATCACAATGAGAATCATGCTGTTGCCGACGATGATGAGCAGGATGAAAATGCAGTAGACGATGGTGAAGGGGATGTTGTCGTTGTCTACATGGTCGTAATCGATTTCAAGGTTGATTTTCTGGTTCAGGTGTACACCGAAACCAGTTTCGTTTTCATCGTGCACGGACATTGGCTGGCGGTGTTTTACAAATGCAAAGTCGGCTGGTGAAAGACAAATAAATACAATTGATAAAACATGTTTTAGTGATTTTGATACCTATTGATTAAACATTTTATAAATTGTTCATTCATTTCATTTGAACATATCTTTTGTGCTTATATCAAATTAACGTTCAAGGACGCTGTCACTTCAGCAATCTGGGTTGTCTGTCTAGAACAGTGGGTTAGTGGTTAGTGAGAGAGTAGTCGGTGTAGTGGCCTTGTAGTGAACCTAAAAAAAAAAAAAAAAAAAAACCGTGCACATAAAATACCAATTACACAACACGCTGATGAATCCAAATATTTAGTTCTTTAACTGTAAAATATATAGTGACTTCAAATTAAAAACCTATATAATTTCTTACAACTGTGAAATATCGTTGACGTCATTCCCAATCAGTTGATTAAGCAATGACGTCACGTCATTGTAATGCACCTCGCAATGCAAATAACATAATTTATCAACCTAAACACATTATCGACACTCTCCCTCTTTCTTAGATAGTAATGTCTAAGAAATACCCTTTAATCACTATTTTAATATGTGTGGGTTGTTCTTGTTTGTTTTTTTGTTGTTTTTTAAATTATTTTAATTAGTAATACTTCCTGTAACTGTTATTAACAAATAATAACTGTCTTATCTTATATCCTCATTCGAAACACTTGTAATAATATTAATAAAACCTGAACATATTTACAAGTTTATCCAGTTTAGTTGGTTATGACACCATTTTCATCATATTTCACAGGCCCGTATTTGACAGGTCTGACTTTTGACCTTGACCTGACCTTGACCGTGACCTCTAAAATGGCGTAGCTCCTCAAAACAATTATATGATCCCAAGGTAAAGGTACAACTGTGCCAAATTTTGTATTTTGGGTCAACGTGTCACAATATCGCCCAAATTTGACCACACTATATATTCATTTTGTGACATTTCCCTGGACATAGGTAATTTGCTATGTTATTTTAAAATCCATTTATATATGAGCATGTTATACTTTTTTAATTTTATGAAAAATAATATGTAGAATAAAGAGATAGATATGACAAATCAAACATTAAATATTAAATATTTGACCATACGATATGCACATCTACGATAAACTGCATATTTTTTCGATTTTGTGACATTTTATTGGACACAAGCATAAGCAAATTTTTCGAAACATAGCAATGTTAAAGCAGTTTCATTTTTCATACAATTATTTTGCGCAAACAATATGTCAAATATGACTTTATTTAGGAAGAAATGCTAAAACAGTAATTTTGCTTACAATAATGCAGACTCACCCTCCTCAAATGTTGACACATTTTACAGGCGTCTACATTTCTGTCTAAACATCTTTTACTTCCATAATTGCAGTTACTTCAGTTACGTCATTTTCAGGTGATATTGTGGGCACATTTTCGAGCATTTTCCCACGTTCATGAGAGAAATTTCGGCGCTTTTGTATAAAACGTGTTTTCCAAATGGGGGCGGGACGTAGCCCAATGGTAAAGCGCTCGCTCGATGCGCGGTCGGTCTGGGATCGATCCCCAACGGTGGGCCCACTGGGCGATTTCTCATTCCAGCCAGTGCACCACAACTGGTATATCAAAGGCCGTGGTATGCACTACCCTGTCTGTGGGATGGTGCATATAAAATATCCCTTGCTGCTAATCGAAAAGAGTAGACCATGAAGTGGCGACAGCGAGTTTCCTCTCTCAATATCTGTGTGGTTCTTAATCATATGTATGACGCCATATAACCGTAAATACAATGTGTTGAGTGCGTCGTTAAATAAAACATTTCTTTCTTTCTTTTGCAAATGTTACCCGTCTACATAGCGTTTTCGACGTTTTGCAATGTTTTTTGTCTCGTGTAAATAATTAATGTGGGATAATTCATATTATATAGCTATAAATCCATATAGGCAAATGTTCTGGAATTAATTTGAGGCATAAAACATAAATGTACGTTCCGAATTATGCTTATTACAGGAGATTTAAGGTAATGGGACGTACATATTATTTCCCCTGCGCGTGCTGTAACCTCACCGTGGTGCAGGGGTGTAACATTCTCTTTGACAATGGCCAATACAGCACAAATTTAAATTTTGAGTAAAAGTCAGTGTCACAAGTCAAATGTATTTTGTAAATTATTATTATTATTTTTTGTATTGAGCTACATTGTCACTGTTCACTTTGTCAGTATGTTTTGTGTAGCTGAGGCAATGTAGCATTAGAAGTCAGAAATAGCTTGGTGTATAATTATTGACAGCCTTGTGCGTTACTATTAATGCAATAGAACAATAGAGCTGTAGCTTGGCTTGTAGTTGTTGAGAATGACTGTAGAGTGTGGGTATGAAATACTGTGTGGTGCATGCTTTGGGAGCTTGGGTGTGAGTAGTTTTGGTGAATAAAAGCAGTGTGGTGTAGTGTACTGGTCACTGGTAACACATTCTTTGGTAGAGACGTTTGGAAAAATATATTGGAACGAGATATGTGGGTGTACATTAAAAGCTGGTATAAGAGCGTGAGTAGAATCATGTGTATATGTTTTACATTAAGCTTAAATGTTAAAGCTTGTAAAATATGTGATATGAGATAAATGTTGGTTTGTGGATCTTTATGTATTTAAACATTGTATGCATATTATGAGTTTGTGTAAACGAAGAAAGGAATGGATTATTAATTGAATGTATTAATAACTGAACTAGTTTATGAGCGTGTAATACATGTATGTATGTATGTGAACTAGTACTGGGTATGTGGTTAAATATGGATGTGGTACAGTGTAGTGATTTCAATAATCTTTTGTTGTAGTTTTTATGCTACGTGATATGTGCCCCAGGTGCGGTGGAAGTTATAACAAGAGGTGCGTCACGGAGTCAGGGCTGTCTTTCGTGATGTTGAGGGGTCTCTTAGTTCGTAAGAGATGATGCAATGGAAAACTGGATGGAGAACTGAGAGAGGTGGTGAATTCGGTGTTTGGTGTATCTAAGTAGATACTATGTGCTCCGTGGACAGAGAACTGGTTACTTGTGTAATAACATGACTTTGCAACTTGTGTGATTCATTGATAGTTTGTTGGTGGACTATTATGCAATATTATGTGACGACATAATATTGTAAACTATTGTTGTGAATTTGGTGTGAATGGTATGCGGGAATGAATGATTGTGTTAAATATGAAATCGATGGGTGGTATGAAAGGGTATGGTGTGTTATATTTGTGAATATTTATGAGATTATAGTAAATTAAAATTATTGTTTATATCCTGAATTATGTTGTTCTTCATAGTTGCTAGTACGTGACAGTCAGTATCTATCTGTGATATTTATATTTTTGCACAGTTCTTTACACTGTGTGTTAGTTTAATTGTTGAATTTTTATATTGATGTTGATCATCAAATGTTCCATTTACCATAGTTTGACACCCAATAGCCGATGTATTTTTCGTGCTGGGGTGTCGTTAAACATTCATTCATTCATTCATTCATTCATTCATTCACATATTATTGTGTAAGAACGAACATTGTGCGTAACGTCTATGCATTTGTACGGATCATTTAATCTTATTGGAAGGAATTGTACGATTCGTGTCCCAGCTTGCTGTCTTGGGAACCGTTTAAGTTTCGCCAAAAGCTAATGGGTGTATACTACCAAATCAAATCCCATAGCCGACAATAGTAATATATGTGGCTAAAACTCCTACCTAAAGTGTATCAATCGACATAAACACCACAGATATAAATACTACCACCCCTCACTCTTAAAGTGAATACAAAAAAAGCATTAGGAGTGAAGCTGCTCATTTCAGAGATAACGGGTAGCATCTATGACTGCCCTAGTTCAGCGCAAAATTTGAGTTTGCTGCATTGTAAGATGTTTCCGTCTAAAAAAATATTTCAACGATTCAACTTACATATTAAATATATTTTCTTGTTTAGAATATCAGCGTATGTATATTCAATGTGTTTCTGGTCGTCTTAATATTTGTAAGAAGCCCAAACTGGATTTTGTCTTCAAATGTTTGTTTTTTAGGAAATAAAATGAAATTTAACCTAGTACAGATATTAGAACGATCAGAAACACATTTACTATACATCCACTAATATATTTTTGCAGAAAAATATATTTGATATGTAATTACAATCGTTAAAAAGTCTCTGTTAGTCGATAACATCTTAAACATTGCAGAAAACTCAGGAATGTTCCTTTAGGGCAAAGATCGCTTCGTGGAATGGACCACTGAAAAGTAGTTCCCTAATACACGAAGCACCTGCCAGTGAGTCAGTAGAAGACTCTCGACATCTCGAGACACCCTTTTGACTCTGCCGTGTGCAAAGATATGACTTTAAAAAAGGACAGGGCGTTTATCGTTCAGTTTTAGTAGTCAGTTATTTGTGGTTACTGTGAGAGAATAAAGTCGGGACTAGTGTCCTTGCACCTACCCGTTGAGTCTGGACACGCTGGACAGTACAGAATTAAAGTTTGTTTTCTTTAACAACACCACTAGAGCACATTGATTCATTAATTATCGGATATCAAACATTTTATAATTTTGATATATAGTCTTAGAGAAGAAAGCCGCCACATTTTTTTTTATTGGTAGCATGGGTTCTTTGATATGCACTTTCCCAAAGACAGGACAGCACATACCACAACCTTTGTTATACCTGTTGTGCTGCACTGGCTGGAACGTGAAATTGCCCAATGGGCCCACCGACGAAGATCGATCCTAGACCGACCGCGCATCACGTGAGCGCTATACCACTGGACTACATCCCACCCATATTGGTGGGCAGTAAAAGCTTAAAGCTATTTTTGACATTCGTAGATAAGCTTTCATACATATGTGCGCCATGTAATAACGTTTTCCCCGCCCTTCAGGTAGTACTAAATCATATAACTTCCGGCTGGGTCAAAGTTCGAGGTGCAGCGAAATTTTGATAGAGAAGTGAACACCACAAGTCTTGTGATTGGTGATACATGTAAAAGTGTTGGTTGTAAAAAAAGAAAAAAAAAAGAGTCATCTGGTCAAAACAAGTATGCAGTTTTATTTCATCTTGTACCGCTGTGTCAAGTAGCCTTGTGCTTCAAACATGTATGGGGTACCTGTGAAAACAAGTACTCAAGTGTAGGGTTTGTAGTACTGATATTTGTGGGTCATAGTTTGGTTGATATATTGCATATAGTGTTTTTAAACACAAACGTTAACGTGGTCGACTATGGAATTTTATTTTCTGTAGTACAACCGTAAGCGTTAGTATTACATAAACGATTACGTATAACTTAAGTTGCCATAGATAGGCGAGTCAAGTTTTATCTTACAGAGAGAACCTCTAAAAATGTAGTATTGTTTGGTAACACCATATTTCTTAAACTAGAGAGATGATGGAATAAAAGTCGGAAAGAGAAAATGTTTTGCTGTTATTTTTCATTTCATTTTATTTCAACATATTTTCGTGCTTATTTCCAATTAAGGTTCAAGCACGCTGTCCTGGGCATACACGTCAGCTATCTGGGCTGTCTGTCTATGTTAGTGAGTTAGTTGTGAATTGTTAGTGAGAGAGAAGACGGTGTAGTGGTCTTACACCTACCCATTGAGTCGTTAAAACTCGCTCCGGGTGGGAGCTGGTAGCGGGCTGCGAACCCTGCACCTACCAGCCTTATTGTCCGATGGCTTAACCAAGACACCACCGAAGCCGGTTATTTTTTTATTAACCACTTATTATATCCATATTTAAGACCGGTGCATAATGGTTCTAGGCAGGGGATGCAACTCACCTAAACTATTTAGAAGGTACACTAAAACCATCCCGAGAAATGCCTATCTAACTACAACCATCCCGAGAAATGCCTATATAACTACAACCATCCCGAGAAATGCCTATCTAACTACAAACATCCCAAGAAATGCCTATCTAACTACAACCATCCCGAGAAATGCCTATCTAACTTCAACCATCCCGAGAAATGCCTATCTAACTACAACCATCCCGAAAAATGGATATCTAACTACAACCATCCCGAGAAATGCCTATCTAACTACAACCATCCCGAGAAATGCCTATCTAACTACAACCATCCCGAGAAATGCCTATCTAACTACAACCATCCCGAGAAATGCCTATATAACTACAACCACCCCGAGAAATGGCTAACTACAACCATCCCGAGAAATGCCTATCTAACTACAACCATCCCGAGAAATGCCTATCTAACTACAACCATCCCGAGAAATGCCTATCTAAACTGGCTAACTACAACCATCCCGAGAAATGCCTATCTAACTACAACCATCCCGAGAAATGCCTATCTAACTACAACCATCCCGAGAAATGCCTATCTAACTTCAACCATCCCGAGAAATGCCTATCTAACTACAACCATCCCGAAAAATGGATATCTAACTACAACCATCCCGAGAAATGCCTATCTAACTACAACCATCCCGAGAAATGCCTATCTAACTACAACCATCCCGAGAAATGCCTATCTAACTACAACCATCCCGAGAAATGCCTATATAACTACAACCACCCCGAGAAATGGCTAAAATGCTATCTACTACACCATCCCGAGAAATGCCTATCTAACTACAACCATCCCGAGAAATGCCTATCTAACTACAACCATCCCGAGAAATGCCTATATCCCGAGAAATGCTATCTACAAAATGGCTAATCTAATCCCGAGAAATGCCTATCTAACTACAACCATCCCGAGAAATGCCTATCTAACTACAACCATCCCGAGAAATGCCTATCTAACTACAACCATCCCAAGAAATGCCTATCTAACTACAACCATCCCGAGAAATGCCTATCTAACTACAACCATCCCGAGAAATGCCAATCTAAAATGCCTATCAACTACAACCATCCCGAGAAATGCCTATCTAACTACAACATCCCAAGAAAAGCCCAATCTAATTACAACCATACCGGAAAATGCCTATCCCAACCATCCCGAGAAATGCCTATCTAACTACAACCATCCCGAGAAATGCATATCTAACTACAACCATCCGGCGAAATGCCTATCTAACTAAAATAATCCCGAGAAATGCCTACCTAACTATAAACCATCCCCATAAATGCCTATCTAACTACAACCATCCCGAGAAATGCCTATCTAACTAAAAAATGCCATCCTACAACCATCCAGAGAAATGCCTATCTAACTACAACCATCCCAGAGAAATGCCTATCTAACTACAACCATCCCAAAAAGGCCTACCGAAAAATAACTAACTACAACCATCCCGAGAAATGCCTATCTAACTACAACCATCCCGAGAAATGGCTATCTAACTACAACCATCCCAAGAAATGCCTATCTAACTACAACCATCCCGAGAAATGCCAATCTAATTACAACCATACCGGAAAATGCCTATCTAACAACAACCATCCCGAGAAATGCCTATCTAACTACAACCATCCCGAGAAATGCATATCTAACTACAACCATCCGGCGAAATGCCTATCTAACTAAAATAATCCCGAGAAATGCCTACCTAACTATAAACCATCCCCATAAATGCCTATCTAACTACAACCATCCCGAGAAATGCCTATCTAACTAAAACCATCCCGAGAAATGCCTATCTAACTACAACCATCCAGAGAAATGCCTATCTAACTACAACCATCCCAGAAAGGCCTACCTAACTACAACCATCCCGAGAAATGCCTATCTAACTACAACCATCCCGAGAAATGGCTATCTAACTACAACCATCCCGAGAAATGCCTATCTAACTACAACCATCCATCCCGAAAACAACCATGCCTATCTAACTACAACAACCAACTACAACCAACCCGAGAAATGCCTATCTAACTACAACCATCCCGAGAAATGCCTATCTAACTACAACTATCCCGAAAAATGCCTATCTAACTACAACCATCCCGAGAAATGCCTATCTAACTGCAACCATCCCCAGAAATGCTACCTAACTACAACTATCTCGAGAAATGCCTATCTAACTACAACCATCAAGAGAAATGCCTATCTAACTACAACCATCCCGAGAAATGGCTATCTAACTACAACCATCCCGAGAAATGCCTATCTAACTACAACCATCCCGAGAAATGCCTATCTAACTACAACCATCCCGAGAAATGCCTATCTACCTACAACCATCCCGAGAAATGCCTATCTAACTACAACCATCCCGAGAAATGCCTATCTAACGAAGGCATTACGTGTCCAACTTAAAACATAAACCAATTTTTTAAATACAGAGAATGAGAAGAGGTAAAGTTTGTTTTCTTTAACGACACCTCTAGAGCACATTGATTAATTAATCATCGGTTATTGGATGGCAAGTAATTGGTAGTCATCAGAGGAAACCTGCTACATGTTTCCTAATGCAGCAAGGGATCTATTACATGCATTTTCCCACAGGCAAGGAAGCACAAAACAACAACAATTGAATGGATCCACATAGGTGGTTCGATCTTTTATATGCACTATCATACATACATGGCAGCACATACCATGACATTGATATACCAGTCGTAGTGCACAGGAACTGAGAAGATCAGCATGTTGATTACTGCGGGCGTTTAATCTCTGCCTGAAATAAACTGCGAACAGTGCAACCATGTATTGGGCCATATGTCCGACGTCATATAACCGTAAATAAAATGTGTTGAGTGCGTCGTTAAATAAAACATTACCTCCCTTCCTTCCTTCCATTTATTAGTTGATACGAAAGAACAAAGAAACACATTTTGTCAAATCAATCCTGTATTTACAATACATATGGTTACAAACACGCACTCATACACACAAACACGCACGCACAAACACACACACACGCGCGCGCGCACGCACACACACACACACACACACACACACACTAAAACAGTTATCTCGACCTATGTAATCACAGAACATTGGATATGTCAAAGTCAAAACTATAACAAAAACGTTTGTTTTGTTTACCGACACCACTAGAACACATTGAATTATTAAACCTGGGCTACTGGATGTCAAACATTTGGTAATTTAAACATTAACAATTTTCAAGAACTGTTTGGTTTATCTCCAACTGCCAATATCTCAAACGTAACTATTAGGTCCTCTCAACATCGATACTACGTCACAATATTAAATAATTCCAGAATGAAAGACGCGAAACGATACAGGGCCCATATTTTCGAAGCCATCTTAGCGTTACGAAATCGTAAAACCGTCGTAGGTTGTGACGTCACTACAGCACACGCCATAGTGACGTCATAGCTTACGATGATTTTACGATTTCGTAGGCTAAGATAGCTTCGAAAATATTGGCCCTGGATGCCACAGGAGCGAGCGAGTCAGCTATAAACAATCGAAATACATGTTTCACTGAGAGCGTTTAGACCGGATGCGTGCGATACATGCGTCTGCAAAACGTATGCGGCCAGCCGCAATGAAATAATCGTATATGGGTGTATATGCCCAAAACGCAAGCTACAGACTCATCAGACGGAACAATCAAACCACACCAGTTCTACATGAGCCTTTACGCTTCCTGCAAGCGCCCTAAACACATTTTATACTATGGTTCCCAGTCTAAAAATATTTTATTTTCACAAGTAAGAATTTGGAGGCGTCCTTCCGTTCGCAGCAGAGCGGCCACTACGCGGTGACGTGGGAGTCTGTGAGATGCTGGCAATGTCCTGAACGGAGACCGTGCGATCACAGCAGAAGGCCATCTTGACGAAACGGTAAATCCTAGTGTCGAACAGGGAGTAGATGCAGACGTTGAGGACGCTGTTCAAGTAGGTGAAGATGGTGAGGACGTCGTAGATGAACTCTGCGTCGTTGTCGACGCCGGGCCCGAAGTAGACGTACATCTGGAAGACGTGTGAGGGCAGCTGGCAGACGGTGTAGGTGACCACAATCACCAGGACCATCTGGATGAGTTTCACGTTCTGGTTCTTCGTCCTCGAGACTGCGCAGTTCCTCTTCCTCTGCCGCACGAGCCACGCGATCACCCGGATGTACAGGACGCTGATGATGAAGAGCGGGAGCAGACAGATGATGAGGAAGTCGAGGATGATGAAGAGGTGGCGGAACCGCTCGAATTCCAGCCCGCACGTCGTGTGCGTCAAGAAGTCCGTCTCGTTCCGCATGTGTTCGTGTTCCACACTGTCCAGGGAGTGGTTCATGTGCATGTGCTGGCGTATGACCTTGTCCTCGTGGTGCGTCAGGCCATACGTGAAGCCCGGCCGAAGACTGTAAAGAGCCGCAAACATCCAGACGAAGAACACGAACAGAGCCGATCGCGATTTCTGCGGTCTCGACTTGAAGATGCTCATGATGACTTGGTGACGGTCCGTTGCTATGGCGACGATGCAGTACAGGTTGGCGGTTACGGTGACGTATTTGAGAAACATGGTAATCTTGCAGACGACGGACGATCCCAGGAATAGTTTATACTGCGTTAAGATGGCGAGAGGGATGACGATGGAAGCCACCATCATATCTGAAAGTTCAAATAAATGTTTTACTGACTGTACTAATGCAAGACGATTAATATAGGTCTTTCTTTCTGTCTCTCTGTATTTCTTTCTTACTCTTTCTTCATTCTTGTTTCATTTATTCATTATATCTATCTATCTATCTATCTATCTATCTATCTATCTATCTATCTATTTATATACCTATCTATCTATCTATTTATCTATCTATCTATCTATCTATCTATCTATTTATTTATCTGCTTATCTATCTTTCTTTCTTTTCTTCGTTCATTTTTTTTTCTTTCTTTTTGTTTGTCTGTTTGGTTGCATGTAGGCCTATGTGCGTCTGTCTGTCTGTCTGTCAGATCCCTTACTGTATTAGAACACAAATTTAGCGGGTTTCCTCTCATGACTACGAGTAGGAATTTCCAAATGTTTTACATCCAATAGCTGGTGATTAATTACTCAAAGTACTCCAGTGGTGTCGCTAAACAGAAACAATTTTGTTTTACCTGATGTGATGAGGGACACGATGTACACGATTCTCGGCGTTTTCAGTTCTCTCCTCCAGATGATCACAGTGAGAATCATGCTGTTGCCGATGATGATGAGCAGGATGAAAATGCAGTAGACGATGGTGAAGGGGATGTTGTCGCTGTCCTCATGGTCGTATTCGATTTCAAGGTTGATGTTCCGGTGTTGTCCGACACCGGTTTCGTTTTCATCGTCCCCAGACATTGTCTGGCGGGGTTTTGTAGATGTAGAGTCTGCTGGTGAAAGAAAAGTAAATAGAATTGATAAAAAAAATTGATACCTATTGACCAACCATTTTACATATTTTTCAATCATTTCATTTCAACCTTCAATTAAGGTTCAAGCACGCTGCCCTGGGCACACACCTCAACTATCTGGGCTGTCCACAACAATGGGTTAGTTGTTAGTTGTTAGTGGTTAGTGAGAGAGAAGAGGGTGTAGTGGCCTTACACCTACACGTGCACACATTTTCGCCGAGACAGACGTCATTGATTCATATAACATAGGGGAGGCAACTCCCTGAACCGCAATTATTGAGGCGTTAAGACTGCTACCTCTGAGAACGAAAGGACAGGAATGTTTGTATAAGAAGGAAGAAGAAGGAAATGTCATTGCTCCTGTTGCTGCTGCTGATAATTATCATAAGCGTACGAGACAGGGGCGGGGGTGGGGGTGTTGGGGGGGAGGGGGGTCAGCTATCCCCCCTCCCCCCAGAGCTGGAGGACATCTTCAAATTCAGGAAAAAAATATAAAGATATTTGGGCAAAATGAGCTTGCCTGGAAATGTTTTACTTTTACTTCGGATTTCCATAACTGAACCCACATTATTAGGTGTAACTTCACAGTAATGCTAACATGAATAAAAATATGTTGTTATCCAGATTCGGACATTTTCGATTAATTTTCGGGCAAATATCAGCCTGCCCCCTCACCCCCAACCCCCACCCAACCACCCCCGCCCCTACACTAATGGGAGCCCGTACTCCCATGATTATGGTGGCAATCAAGGCAATTTGCTGACGTGAATATGTCTGCTGTTGTTTTTTGATGATTATAATCATCATCATCATCATCATCATCATCATCATCATCATCATCATCACTGAATACGGAGAAAGCTGAACTAAAATTACATGTGGACGCTAACCATGGTTGTAAGTGGCGGGACGTACCCCAGTGGTAAAGCGTTCGCTTGATGCGCAGTCGGTTTGGGATCGATCCCCGTGAGTGGGTCCATTGGGCTATTTCTCGCTCCAGCCAGTGCACCACGACTGGTATATCAAAGGCCGTGGTATGTGCTATCCTGTATGTGGCATGGTGCATATAAAAGATCCCTTGCTGCTAATCGAAAAGAGTAGCCCATGAAGTGACGACAGCGGGTTTCTTCTCTCAATATCTGTATGGTCTTTAACCATATGGCTGACGCCATATAACCGTAAATAAAATGTGTTGAGTGCTTAGTTAAATAAAACATTTCTTTCTGAATACGGAGAAAGCTGAACTAAAATTACATGTCAACGCTATCCATGGTTGACAGAAACAGACGAACGATAATATTTCGTCCCACTGAAAAACAATGTGAATGAACTTCATCTCGAGTCAAATTATCATCACCCGCATAATTATGAAATTTTAGAAACAAATAAAATAATAATAATAATAATAATAATAATAATAACATTAAACTTTTTTTTTTTTTAATCTGCGACGTACTTTTCGACGAGTATTCACGGAAACTCACGAACTGTTTGAAAAATGAGCAGATGTTTCCAGCATTTGTGATTGATGTTCCGTCAGTCGGGACTGGAATCACTTGACGCCTGAAGGTTGAATAAATGCGCCAGTGTGTGACGTAGCCTTGTCGAAGCAAAATTTCTTGTCTACAGTAACAGCTTTCCCTTCACTTGACTTTGGACATATCGACACCTGTCAAATAGGTTTCAGGACAAGCAGTGTGTCATTCTGCTAATCTTGAACCCGAGGCATGTTACCAACTCCGAGTTCATGCGATTGGCATGTTATTCTGTGGTAGCGTTTTTAATCTCCCGGAATGCAGTAGGTACCAAGATCGAACCCCAAAAGGCATGTGATTCCGTGGTAACGTTTTTAATTTCCCAAAATGCAGCAGGTTGCAGGATCGACCCCTCAAATGTCATGTCATTCCGTGGTAGAGTTTTTAATCTCTCGGAATGCAGTAGGTAGCAGGATCGACCCACCAAATGGCACGTGATTACGCGGTAGCGTTTTTAATCTCCCGGAATGCAGTAGGTAGCAGGAATAACCCCCAAATTTCATGTGATTCCGTGGTAGCGTTCGATTCCCAAATGACATGTGATTCCGCGGTTGCGTTTTTAATCTCCCGAAATGCAGTAGGTAGCAGGATCGACCCCCCATATTGAAAATCGCATTCACTAGTTTTATTAGCCACTACACCGAAAGGCCAAAATCGGATAATGGAAAGAAAGAAATGTTTTATTTAACGACACACTCAACACATTTTGGTCTGGACTTATTGTTCCATGGTTTTGTGGGATATTTTTTTCTGTGTGTATGTAATATATGTATGTGTGTGGGGTTTCTTTTTTTCTTAAATGTTATTTGCTGTAATCTGAACAAGGAAAGAGGAAATGTTTTATTTAACGACGCACTCAGCACATTTACTTACGGTTTTATATCGCGTCGGATATATGGTTAAGAACCACACAGATATTGAGAGAGGAAACCCGCTATTGCCAGTTCATGGGCTACTCTTTTCGATTAGCAGCAAGGGATCTTTTATATGCACCATCTCAAAGACAGGATACCACATACAACAGTCTTTGATATACCAGTCGTGGTGCACTGGCTGGAACAAGAAATAGCCCAAATGGGCCCACCGACGGGGATCGACCCCACACCGACCGCGTATCGAGCGAGCGCTGTACCACTGGCTACGTCCCGCCCCTCGGATAATGGAGTGAATGGGTAGTTTGATGATAGTCCGAAGGGACGTAGAAAGTGTGGTTCTCTCTACGTCTGGATACTGTTACGTACTTTATATATACAGCTGGCATTGAAAACTTGTGGCACCATGTTTCAACCATTTCTCAACCGAAATAGTGCAACAAATGGACACGGAGACCAAAAATGTATAACCTACCGTACTCACTAAATCCCCATTGAAGTACTTGCATCATTATTAATAAAACAAATCTTCCAACGACAACATAAAACATTTTCCCGCCATTTTAAATTTGCTAAATAGAGGGAAGCAACTCGCCATGCACATTAAGAAAATTATTGACTTAATGTGCGCCCTGCACTAGTTTGATGAGTAAGTGACTGACTGACCGACTGTCTAAGCGCGTCATGCAGTCAGTCTGCGGGTCTGTCCGTCCGTCGGTCCGATCGTCCATCCGTTCGTTCATCCATCGGTCCGTCGGTCAGTCTGTCGAAAATGTGGATTCGTGAAACATAATTAAGTCACCCACATGGGGCTAGGAATAATAAGGGACAATAACATTTTTCACGAAACCACACTTACTCGTACATTCCCGCTAATAATCCCCCCCCCCCCCCCCCCTACTACTACTACTACTACTACTACAACCACAACAACAACAACAACTGAATGAAATATTGTTTCCATATTTTAGACCAGTTTACTATTAAAGGGACAGACCCTGGTTTCAGCCCGTGAAAATTAACACTAAGTTTAGTTAAAGGGACAGACCCTGGTTTCAACCCGTGAATATTAACACTAAGTTTAGTTAAACGGACAGACCCTAGTTTCAACCTGTCAAAACTAACACTAAGTTTAGTTAAAGGGACAGACCCTAGTTTCAACCTGTGAAAATTAACACTAAGTTTAATTAATCTACAAACCTGTAACACATTTGGATAAAGTTACAACTGAGTGAAACAGGAGTCTGTGACTTTGAAATGGTGAAACCGGCCTCGGTGGCGTCGTGGTTAGGCCATCGGTCAACAGGCTGGTAGGTACTGGGTTCGGATCCCAGTCGAGGCATGGGATTTTTAATCCAGATACCGACTCCAAACCCTGAGTGAGTGCTCCGCAAGGCTCAATGGGTAGGTGTAAACCACTTGCACCGACCAGTGATCCATAACTGGTTCAACAAAGGCCATGGTTTGTGCTATCCTGCCTGTAGGAAGTGCAAATAAAATATCCCTTGCTGCTAATCGGAAAGAGTAGCCCATGAAGTGGCGACAGCGGGTTTCCTCTCAAAATCTGTGTGGTCCTTAACCATATGTCTGACGCCATATAACCGTAAATAAAATGTGTTGAGTGCGTCGTTAAATAAAACATTTCTTTCGTTTTTTGAAATGGTGAAATACCCTCTAAAAATAGACTAAAACTTGACTCCATAACTGTTACTTCTCAGACGCACGTGCGTTTGTAAAAATACGAGAAATGCATTTTGTGATATTAAAAACACCAGTATGACCAAAAACCCTTTGAATGTACGGAAATTGATAATCCAAACCATAAAATCTAAGTAAAGTATGATTTCAGTTTATGAAAACGGCTCTAATAGTCAAACAGATATCTTAGTGTTTAAAAATTAGGGTATGTCCCTTTAACTTATAGTGCAGGGTTTTTATTGTTGTTTATTCGTTGTTGTTTTTGTTTTGTTTTGTGTGTGGGTTTTATTTTTGTGTTTTAGAAGGGGGTTTTTCAGGGGATAGATTGTCTTCGTTTTTATCCTTAAGTTTTTCATCACGCAATGTTGGCTTTGTTAACCTTTGTTCAAGAAAAGTTTAAACAACGGCAATAATAACAACAACAACAACAACAACATCTACAACAACAATAAACCAAAAAAGCATTCAGTTTGGATTAGTGTATAAAATAATTGAAAACAAACACATAAAACACATAAAAAAATAAATAAATAAATATATAAATACATTTATAAATAAACAAACAAACAAACAAACAAACAAATAAACGAACGCGACCAAATAATGTCTTCCTTAATTAATAGTAAACAAGACACATTTAAGCTTCAAAGTAACCAAATGGAACCAAAGCGACCCAACCCCTATCCTCAACCTCAACCCCAACCCCAAATACCACGAATCGTAAATATAGGTAAAGCTTCAAATAATGTCCAATACATAGGCGTACGTGCTCGCAGTTTTGTAAGGGGTAGGTGGACAAGCTGACTTTTGCCGGAATAAAACGAAAATGCCCGAATCTAGATAACATTTATTCGTACATGTATTAGCATTACTGCCAAACAGCTATATATGGTTACAAACGAACCACTACGCCTCTTTACATGGATCACAACTAATATTGTGCGTAGAATGATGGAAATACACAGTAAAGGTAAAAATTTGAAGCAAGCTAATTTTTTTTCGAATATCTATGTTTTTTTGCCCGAACTTGATGAGTTGTTCCAGCCCTAACAGCCCCTCGTGGCCCCCCTCCTCAACCCCCGACTCGTACGTTTATGGTCCAATAATATGTAAACACATCTCTTTCTGTCGAAACCTAAACAAAATTTATAATACTAAATACCAAAAATGTGATTGTTTCGACAGCTGTTCTTTAAAACATACTGATGTATTGCTTTAAAGATAATTACTGTTACATTATTTTCCCGTAATTGTGTTAAGACGAAACATAACTTCCAGCTTACCTTAAATCACAGGACGACTCTCTTGAAAGGAGAACATACCTGAAGTGTAAATGACGCACGCAGTTCGGCCACTGTCACTAATTAATTTTGACGTACGCGATCTATCACGCCTGACATATTTGACGTGTTTGCCCAGTAATTTCAATATTTCTGATGTTATTAACGGGAGAAAAAAAGATGGGCTTTTCAATTTATCGTTTGGTTGATAGTAACATGACATTGTATTTTTCTCGCAATACTTTAGCAG
>NC_054713.1:8792866-8818764 GCF_016097555.1 Gigantopelta aegis | reverse complement strand
GAAGGCCCTTTGCTTACCTCCTCCCACGTGACGCCCTGTGTATCGAAGACTGATTACCATATTTACCACAGTAACGCCCTGTGTAGATCGAAAACTCTAATTATCGTACTTACCACAGTAACGCCCTGTGTAGATCGAATATTCGTATTACCGTACTTACCACAGTAACGCCCTGTGTAGGATCTAGGACATCTGCAGGAGCAGTCGTGTTGTTCGGTTCCGCCATTCTGACACTTTGTGGAACACTGAATGTGTGGAGTCACTTCAAATACAGACAAGAACATCGTTGGTTTTACAAACCTTCATCGTATTATCATAACGTCAGATGTGGTGTCCTTAAGTTACGATTGACGTAAAGGTGTTTAACGTCAAACATAGGATTGTTGTTGTATTAGAGCGGGAATCCTTGAATACCGTTTGGTATACATAGATTCCGCAGTTTTTATATACAGTTTTCTCTGGCCATAATGAGAGCGCAGAGGCGGATCGGGGGGTGGGGTGGGTGGGGGGGGGGGGGTGGCAGTGGCCTACTCCCCTAAATTTTGCGACAGTTATAATAAATGAGGGGGGGGGTTCCCCTCCAATCACACCCAAAGTTCTCTTGACATTCATCGTCATGACATTGGGACCCCCATAACCGAGAGAGAGAGAGAGAGAAGAGAGAGAGAGAGGAGCAGAGAGAAAGAGAGAGAGAGAGAGAGAGAGAGAGAGAGAGAGAGAGAGAATGAGAGAGTTATTAGCGGGAGTGTACGAGTAAGTGGATATTTCAGGTGAACAGGAGGTGTTCTTTTGTTTTTTGTATTTTCCCTTCCCTTATTATTTCCTAGCCCCACCTCGCTTTTTGACGGGGGACTGACTGCACACGGCGGAACGAACGAACGCAACGACGAACGGATGGACGATCGTACAAATCTGACCGGCTTAACGAAAACATACCAGCCCCGCAGCCGCATATACCGACTTCATGACGGCTAGCTTAGACAGTCAATAAACCTTTCTTAATATATAATTAGGGTACAAGGCACGCTGTCCTGGGCACACCAACACCTCAGCTATCTGGGGCTGCTGCCGGTCCCAGGACAGAGGGGTTAGTTGTTAATTATTAGTGGCTAGTGAGAGAGAGATGAGAGAGAGAGAGAGAGAGAGAGAGAGAGAGAGAGGAGAGAGAGAGAGAGAGAGAGGAGAAGAGAGAGACGAGAAGAGAAGAGAGAAGAGGGGTTATTTAGTCTTACACCTACTCTAGAGTCGTTAAAACTCGCGCTCTGTGTTGGAGCCGGTACCTGGGACCAGGGGCTGCGAACCATGTACCTTATGCAAGCCCTTATGTCCGATGACTTAACCCCACAACACCACCGATACCGGTTAATCTCATCTTACCTGGTTGGCAAACTCTACACGTGAACGGACAACTCTGTGAGAAATATGGAATCGTTCCGCAGGAATTCTCTTTACCCGGACAGAACCACGCATCTTTGGCAGCTGAACAGTCCACTGGAAGAGAGAGAAAGAGAAATTTGTTTTATGTGAAATCATAAATGTGAGAGAGAGATTTAACACACAAATCGCGTTCTTCAACCACTGACTATTAAGTGTGTATTTTTATTACAAGATGACAACAAATTAACATTTGCATTTGCCAAAGGTCTTGAGTGTGCAACTACCTGTGTCGATATTAAGCAGCGTTCTGTGTTGTGTGTCATATTTTATGGAAACCAAGCTAAAATAATGTGTTAAAGTTTGTTTTGTTTAACGACACCACTAAAGCACATTGGTATATTATTCATCGGCGATTGGACGTCAAAGATTAGGTAATTCTGACATATAGTCTTAGAACGGAAACTTGCTACCTATTTCCATTTGTAACAAGATATCTTTTATATGCACTCTCCCACAGACAGGATAGCTGATACCACGGCCTTTGATATACCAGTCGTGGTGTACTGGCGGGAACGAGAAATAGCCCAATGGGCTCATCGACGGGTATCGATCCTAGACCAACCGCGCATCAGGCGAGCGCTTTACCACTAACAGCTACGTCCCGCCCCAAAGATGGCAACACACTGATATTTTCTTTTATCAAAGGTGTTTGCTGTGCGACAACCTGCGTGGGCCTGTTGCAGCGTTCTGTGATGCGTGCAAGAATTATGGGAACCTGTTTATAGAGTAAAACGAAAACAAAAACAATTACCAAATCCACACTGGCGTCCGTAAAACCCAGGCTGGCATTTACAGGTGCACGAACCAGCATCCATTTGTCCATGGTTGAGACAGACTAAACCTCCACAATCTGTTAATTTAAAAACTAAAATCAGCATGGTTTGAAGACCACTTGACTCAAGAAATAGATGATGGTGGTGATGACGACGACGACGAAGACGACGACGCTAATGACGATATAATAATATGTCAGTGGTGATGACGATGATGGAGGTTGTGATTTTGGCTATGATCATGATATAATAATATGGCAATATGATGATGATGATGATGATGATTATGATGACGATCGTGATGTGTGACTATTTGTGTACCTGCATGTGTGTATGCATGGTGATTATGATGGCGGTGGTGGTGACGATGATGATGATAAAGGTGATCGTGATGATGATGATGATTATGATGATGATGGTGGTAATGATGATGATGAATATGATGATGATGATGGTGGTAATGATGATGATGATGATGGTGGTGGTGGTGATGATGATGATGGTGGTGATGATGGTGATGTTGGCGGTGATGGTGATAAACCATGGTCGTGATGATGATGAAAGTTCGATATATCGGTGTTCGTTATATTTATTAAGTAAAACGTCATACCACACAGACGTTTACTGCCGCAAACTCCACATCTCGGTAAGAAACACGCTTCGTATGGCTTGATATCCGTGTTCACTAGTCCTTGGGGCCTGGAATAAAATAACAATACACTGAATGCTCATCAGTTGTGTCTGCGTTAATTTAGATAGGTAATATTTGCATGCCTGCTCACGTGCGTGTGTGTGTATGGGGAGTATAGCCCAGTGGTAAAGCTTTCGCTTGATGTGCGGTCGGTCTGGGATCGATCCCCGTCGGTGGGCCCATTGGGCTATTTCTCGCTCCAACCAGTGCACCACGACTGGTATATCAAAGGCCGTGGTATGTGTTATTCTGTCTGTTGGATGGTGCATATAAAATATCCCTTGCTGCTAATCGAAAAGAGTAGCTCATGGAGTGACGACAGCGGGTTTCCTCTCTCAATATTTGTGTGGTCCTTAACCATATGTCCGACGCCATATAACCGTAAATAAAATGTGTTGAGTGCGTCGTTAAATAAAACATTTCTTTCTTTCTTCCTCTATTCTCGTACCGCGTGGCGTCGCCTTAAGGTTCAAGCTCGCTGACCTGGGCCCATGCCTCAGTTATCTATAGTAGAAGTTTGTTTTGTTCAACGACACCACTAGTGCACATTGATTCATTTAACCATCGGTTATTGGATGTCAGACATTTGGTCATTTTGACATATAGTCTATTAGTAGCAAGGGATCTTTTTATATGCACCATCCTACAGACAAGATAGCACATACCACGGTCGTGGTGCACTGGAACAAGAAATAGCTCAGTGGGTCCACCGACGAGGGTCGATTCCAGACAGACCGCGCATCAGGCGAGCGCTTTGCCACTGGTCTCAGCTATATGGGATGTCTGTCCAGGACGGTGGGTTATTGGTTAGTTGTCAGTCAGTCTACTTAAGGTTCAAGCACGTCTGTCTTGGGCACATTCTCAAGGGGCAGCTGTCAGTTATTTCATACTCACTGTCCCGCATAGTTGCAAACAAAGTATGTGTATCCATCCGCGCAGTTAGCCTGACCACACCCTACTCTCGTGGCGGCCCCTTGAACCATCTGAAAATAAACAGTTTACAATCATTACAACTTATAGCATAATATATTATAGTTGGTGGTTTTTATGATTGTTTCATCCATATTAAAACTCCAGCACCAGCCTCGGTGGTGTCGTGGTTAAGCCATCGGACATAAGGCTGCTAGGTACAGGGTTCGCAGCCCGGTACCGGCTCCCACGATTTTTAACGAGTCAATTGGTAGGTGTAAGACCACTACACCCTCTTCTCTCTCACTAACCATTAACTATTAAAAACTAACCCACTGTCCTGGACAGACAACCCAGATAGCTGAGGTATGTGTGCCTAGGACAGCGTGCTTGAACCTTAAGTAGATATAAGCACGAAAATAATTTGAAATGAAACGAAATGAAAACTCCAGCTATTAAATGTGTTCTTACAATCGCAGTGGGGTTTTACGGATTTCATTTCTGGGTTGTTGTTTTTTTGTTTTTGTTTTTGTTGTTTTCTTTTCTTTTTTTCTTTTTGGTAAAGACGAATGCTGGTAAAATCGCAAGTTGCATGGGTTGATATTTGTCAACAAGGGAATGGTCAAAAAAAAATAAACAGTTATTAATAGCAAAAAAAAAAATAAATAAAAAAAAAAAAAAATAAATCGCAAGTTACTAAACAGAATCCATTGATGTTTTTTTTTCTCTGATAGCTTTTCAAATTATAGATTGTTTTCGACTAGATGTAACCTGTACACGTCACATGGGAAAGTTAAGATGGGCTGTAGTAGTTCCTTCAGCCCTAAAACAAAACAACAACATAAAAATAACAACAACAACAACAAAAAACCTAACCCTAACCCTAACCCCCCCCCCCCCCCCCCCCCCCCCCCAAAGAACCCCGAGCGCTTGTGAACAATTCGACTGGTTTTTAACATGTCCTATCATATCGTATTCATTTAACGTTATGTGCAAAAAACAGTCAGTCGACACATGTACCCGCCTAGGCGTACGGGCTCCCATTTCTGTAAAGCGGCAGGCTGATTTTTGCCCGAATTAAACGAAAATTCCGGAATCTGGATAACAGCATTTATTCATAGGTGCATTATAGCCCGAGTACTCTGACTTTAAGACAGCTAGTCGGACATTTGGACAGTTATACGCTGTAATGAGAGGGTATAACTGTCCAAATCTCCGTCTAGTTCTCTTACAGTCAGAGTAATCGGACCAAGTTGAATTACTGCTAAATAGCGATATTGGATTGCAAACGAATCACTACGCATTTGTTTTTTTCATGGACTACAACTAATATTGTGGGTAGAATGATGGAAATACATATCGAAACGTTTTTAGGCAAACTCAGGTAAGTTGGCCCCTATCCCTCCCCCTCACCTCACCCCGGTATCGTATGCTTATGAGCACCCGGCATCTGGAACACGGTTTCTGTATTAGTATAAGGGAGGTAACTCTTCGCGTAAACCTGGAGCTCTCACATCACTCACCTGTGTATAGTGAGACGTGGCGAGTCCGTTGCGGGAACCCCTGCCGTAATGGAAGTTCTGTCTTTCGCTGAACCATTGGTCGATAATTGACTCAAATGACGTCACTGGGGAACCCCTTCCGACATTCTGACCAATCTTAATTCCCGGTAGATCTTAAAACGAAATAACATGTTTTTTTTATTTTAGGAAGAAAGAAAGAAAATAGTTTATTTAACGACACACGTAACACATTTTTTTTACGGTTACATGCGTCAGACATATGGTTAAGGACCACACAGATATTGAGAGAGAAAACCCGCTGTCGCCACTTCATGGGCTACTCTTTTCGATTAGCACCAGGGAATCTTTTATATGCATCATCCCATAGACAGGATAGCACATACCACGGCCTTTGTTACACCAGTAGTGGAGCACTGGCTGGAACGAGAAATAGCCCAATGGGTCTACCGACGGGGATCGATCCTAGACGACCGCGAATCAAGCAAACGCTTTACCACTGGGCTACATACCGCCGGAAGAAACCAGATGGGTGTAACTGGACATTTATATGGGGGGGGGGGGGGGGGGGGTGGGTGGGAGGGGTCGCAATTCAGAAGTCAATGACTAGCACTAGAATTAGCACAGATTCAGAAAGTGAAGTCAGAGTGTATGCCCACAACAGGCATACGTGATCAATTATCTGATGGAAGCGTGTGGAAAAAAAGATACTCTATCAAAACCACGCAGAAGAAAGATTATATGAGGTGGGTTGTCTTTCAGCGGCGGGAATAGAGATGTGAGAAAAGTATGTAATAGTTGGTTACTTTTGACCACCAGATGGATGATTTGGTTTAGCAAAACTTTAATAAAAAATAATAATAAAGGAGCAGTTAAACAAACAAAACAAAAAATACAAAAACAAAAACCCACCTCACAACCTCCTCAAACCCCCCCCCCCCCACAAAAAAACAAAAAAAACCCACCCACAAACAAGAAACAAACAAAAAACCCAAACCCAACAAAAAATGTTTTAAACAAAATTGTACAGCCAGTGCACTATGACTGACGTATCCAAATATATGGTATGTGCTATCCTGTCTAGTATGCATCATGTACTGCGAAACCACCTTCATTCATGATGGTCTAATTTTCATTTTGGAGATTTTTTGGGGCACTGAATTTCAAGTGTGAGGCGGTCACCGTAACACCCACCGGATCCGCCCCTGCTATGCTACTCACTAACAGATGCTCTCCTTGATGGCTCACTCTCGTTAGACAGAGTACACTGGGCGGCCCACTTGCCAGCAATGGCAGCTAGCTCGTTATCCCACACCTACAACAAAGACAGAATTGGTCTATTTAAAGTCGCAGATCCTACTCTCAACCCGTGAAAATAAGACACGAAGTTTGTTTAATCTGTAAACATGTAACACATTTGGGTAAAGTTACAATTGAGTGCAACAAGTCTGTGATATTAAAGACATATTGTCACAGACCACTGACCTATTAAATGGCCTAACAAAGTATTACCTAAACAAATATAAATTTGATCTGTCCCTAAATGTACTTTATTCAACTATTCTCAAGTAACCACCATACTCCACTTACTAATTGTAAAATTGTCATTTATTATCAATTTTTTGAGAAATAAGGTCATTAAATTTGTGACAGTATGCCTTTAATACTGGGAAATACAATTAAAAATAGACTAACCGTTACTTTTCAGAGGTACGTGCGTTTTTAAAATATGAACGAAAACATGCATGTCGATGTATTAGAAACACCAGGATGACCAGAAGCACGTCGGATACTTTAAACAATAAAAACTAAGTAATGTTTGATTTCAATAATCAAAAACTGCTCTAATAATAATTTTAAAAATACGCCGTAGTATTTAAAAACTTTGGTCTGTCACTTTAAAAGCCTAACTACCGTACGCACTTAAAGGGTGACTTTAGCGATAAGATCGCTTCGTAAAACGAGATCCTGTTCTATATGTTATTGCATTAAAAGTTAAAGTTTGTTTTCTTTAACGACACCACTAGAGCATATTAATTTATTAATTAACGGCTATTGGGTGTCAAACATTTGGTAATTTTGACATATAGTTTTAGAGAAGAAACCCGCTACAGTTTCTGTTAGTAGCAAGTTGTTTTATTTATATGCACCATTCCACAGACAGGATAGGACATACCACGGCTTTCGATATAGCGGTCGAAAGAGAAACAACCCAGTGGGCCCGACCCATCGCTTGGGATCGATCCTAGACTGACCGCGCATCAGCCGAGAGCTGTACCTCTCGGCTAAGTCCCGCTCCCAACATTAGAAATAACCATGATACTGATTCTTTAATTTTTTTCTTTTAAAGGGACTCACCATTTTCTGCATGCTGTAGGCTGACGGCGACACCCGTGAGCGGAGGGCGTTGTGTTTGTTGACGATGACGTAGCTCTCCCCGATTCCTACCTTCCGTATCGAGCCCTTGTCATACAGACACATGGTGTGGCTCCAGTGCAAGGCCCGGTATTGGGTGGTGCATGTCTACAAATTATAGCTTTCGTTTAAATACAATGGCATGTTATTAAGATGTTTCCAACAACTACAATTACATATTAGATGTTTTTGGAATATCAGTAAAGTTTGTTTTATTTAACGACGCCACTAGAGCACATTGATTTTTTATCTTATCATCGGCTATTGGACGTCAAACATATGGCCATTCTGACACTGTTTTTTTTAGAGGAAACACGCTGTCGCCATATAGGCTACTCTTTTACGACAGACAGCAAGGGGTCTTTTATTTGCGCTTCCCACAGGCATGATAGCACAAACCATGGCCTTTGTTGAGCCAGTTATGGATCACTGGTCGGTGCAAGTGTTTTACACTTACCCATTGAGCCTTGCGGAACACTCACTCAGGGTTTGGAGTCGATATCTGGATTAAAAAGTCCCATGCCTCGACTGGGATCCGAACCCAGTACCTACCAGCCTGTAGACCGATGGCCTAACCACGACGCCACCGAGCCCGATTTGGAATATCAGTGTCTCTATGATATTTCGTATGTTTCTGTTCGTCCTAATGTTTGTAGTTGCTCAAACTTTATTATATTTTATTTTATATATATGTTCGTCTGTACGAAATTACTGGAGGTGTAATCCAGTCTGAGCATCTACAAACATTAGGACGACCAGAAATGCGGTGAATATACAGGCATGAACATTTTAAACGAGAAAATGTATTTAATATACAATTTTTGTCAAAAAATTTAGACAACATGTATAAATGAGATAGGCGATAAAGGTTCACATTGCGTAACTCCAAGAGATATACATGTGTGTGTGTGTGTGTGTGTGTGTATGTGTGTATATATATATATATATATATATATATATATATATATATATATATATTCTTTTTGAATGTCGCACACATTATATTTGTTGTATAATGTTAGTCGTTAAAATGTTCTGTTAGCCGGAAACATGTTACAACCACAACAAACACGGGGAGGTTTATTTAAACAGTTTATACATACTTGTACCTACCATTGCTACGCGAACAGCTTTTTGTTTATCGTAGCATGAAATTAATCAAAACATTATCTTCTGGTTGGTGTGTATTAAAAGTGTCTTCTCTGTAAGGAGATAAATAAATATAATACTCACCGCGTGTCGCTTTTCCCGATTTAACTGTTCAGACGAATTGTCTAAAAAAAAAAAAAGTACATTTTTTATTACGTATGTTTGCACAGAGATGTGTAATGCGATTTTGCGATGTTTCTTTTGGTAGCTGAACACATGGCACATTGTTGAAATACGAACGAATGTGTCGTTAATCTGGGTTTCAATATTTGCTTTTTATTCACTTTCCGTAGAGTGATTGGATTTTAAAATTCACTTGCCCAGATTGTTACTCAATTTATTTAATGTCTTTTAGAAATCTAAATGGATCAAGAATATCAAAAGGTTCACACTGAATATTGTTAACAAACAATATAAATAAATAATGTGATAGAAGTTCACCTTGCTTAACTCCAAGTGATAATGTATTATTATGAATGTTGGGGAAAAAAAATCTAAAACATAAAATTTCGTACATTATTATACATTGACTTTATCATAGTTACGCTTTCATTTTCGGCAACACATTTTATTAACTTAGACCATAAAAAGTATGAAATGTAGCTCTTTTTTTATTAACTTAGACCATAAAAAGTATGAAATGTAGCTCTTTTTTTATTAACTTAGACCATAAAAAGTATGAAATGTAGCTCTTTTTTTATTAACTTAGACCATAAAAAGTATGAAATGTAGCTCTTTTTTTATTAACTTAGACCATAAAAAGTATGAAATGTAGCTCTTTTTTTATTAACTTAGACCATAAAAAGTATGAAATGTAGCTCTTTTTTTATTAACTTAGACCATAAAAAGTATGAAATGTAGCTCTTTTTTTATTAACTTAGACCATAAAAAGTATGAAATGTAGCTCTTTTTTTATTAACTTAGACCATAAAAAGTATGAAATGTAGCTCTTTTTTTATTAACTTAGACCATAAAAAGTATGAAATGTAGCTCTTTTTTTATTAACTTAGACCATAAAAAGTATGAAATGTAGCTCTTTTTTTATTAACTTAGACCATAAAAAGTATGAAATGTAGCTCTTTTTTTATTAACTTAGACCATAAAAAGTATGAAATGTAGCTCTTTTTTTTTAAATCAACGAATGCACAATTTTCTTTTAGTTTTTCACTTATAATCTTTTAATTAGGCTACATACAGCATTGTAAATGGGACATCGCGTATAAAAATAAAAATGATTGTGCAACTTTGTATCTCCCCTACCATACTCTATTGTGAAGTGGTTGAGCTATCGGAATTAAGACTGGTAGCTACTGGTTCGGGTTCGTACCTCGGTACCGGATTCTACACAGAACGTGTTTCAACGACTCATCTGGGTAGGTGTATTGTCAATACAGTGACTTCTATCACACTAAGGTACTTTCCAGGTAGATCTATGAGGTGTGTGCCAAGGATAGCGTGCTTGAATCTTAATTAGATATAAGCACGAAAATAAGTTTAAAATGAAATAAAATTTACATGATGGGGTCTAACTCAGTCAATAGAGCCCTAGCTTGTATTTCCTGCGTCGAAGGATCGAGCAACCTCAGTGGACCCATTCTCTGGTTGGATTTTCCCCCATCTCAACTAGTGTACCACGACTTGATAATCAAAGGCCGTGGTATGTGTTGTCCTGTCTGTCAGAAAGTGCATATAAAAAGATCCCTTGCTGTTAATCGAAAAGAGTATCCCAAGAAGTGGCGACAGCAGGTTTCCTCTCTCAATATCTGTGTAGTCCTTAACCTTATGTCTGACGCCATATAACCATAAATAAAATGTGTTGAGTGTGTCGTTAAATAAAACATTTCTTTTCTTCTTTCTAAAGCTAGGTATAAAAAATTAACAAAATGTTTAATACCTAAATAACAGATTGAGTAATTCGTATATCTAGTGGTGTCGTTGAACAAAACTTTAATTCTAACAATACGTCAAGCAACCTACCTGCCAAGGAGACGTGGAAGACGATGCTAATGATGAGTAAAATAAAAACACTGTCCATGTTGATGTGGCCTCTGACGTCAAAAACGGAATTTGCCTGAACACTTTATATATACACTAGTCTTTGTAACGTCGAAACCGCACCACGGTCGTTCGAGTTCAAAATTATTTGTAAATTTAAAGTTTGTCTGCAATATTTTTGTTCGTCTTTTATGTGGCGTATGCTAACATTGTGAACTGCACGCGCGAATGCGTAATCATTTTTAATAGGAAGTCATTACGCGTGTGTTAGAAGTCTAGAAAGCCAATCAAAATAGTGACTCGGTTTATTTTGTTAGTCAGACGAAAATAGGCTTTTCAGTTTCGATTAAATTGTAAGCGTTTCCCTGTTGACTTTGTGAAAGTTGGCGTGTGTGTGCGATATCGTTCGTGTTTGATTGTAAATGTTAAGAATTTAGCTTTTAACGTCAGTATTTTTAAATAGCATAATGCCGCCCTGTCGTAGGGTTTCATTTAACCAATAGAAATGACCTTATACCGTGTGAATTTCCTTGTAAAACAACACATACACACGGACGCAGCGCGAACGCACGCACCCACGCACGCACGCACGCACACACACACTCCACATATACACACAGACACACACAAGCAAACACATAGCATATGCACATACAGACGAAACACAACAAACACACACACAGCAAACATGCCACACACGTAAACACACACACACGAAAACGCACGAAACACACACACACACACACACACACACAAACATTCCACATATAACATATACACACACACACATTCCACATATACACACACACTAACATATACACACATGCACATGTAAATACACACACACACACACATATACAAACACACGCCACGCCAAATACACGCCACACGCACGCCACGCACCACACGCACGCCACGCCACGCCACGCCACGCCACACATACATACACAAATGCGCATACATGTATACACATACACATAGACACACACACACAGGTGTGTGTTCAGGGATTTTAGCAGATGTTATAGAAGGGTGTCCAGCTGTGGTCAGCGACGTTTATAGGAACTGTCGAGCAATGTTTCCCCAGAAAATATATTGGAAAAAAAAGAAGAACATTTGCTTAAACAGGGTATGCTTTCAACCCACAAAACACTCGCTTTTTACAGCGCCAGTGTTGTAGTAGCTATAGCAGTACAGTCATTAGCGCTTGTCGTGTTTGTCGTTGACATCACAATAATCATCATAATTATTGTTTAGCTGTTGTCATCGTCGTCGTCCTCATCATCATCATCATCATTATCATCATCATTATCATCATCATCATGGCATCATCATCATCATCATCACCATCATCATCACCACCATCATCATCATCATCACCACCACCACCAGCAGCAGCCGCACCATCATCATCATGGCATCATCATCATGGCATCATCATCATGGCATCATCATCACTACCATCATCATCACCATCATCATCAGCACCATCATCATCGCCATCATCACCACCACCATCACCACCATCATCACCACCACCATCATCATCACCACCACCATCATCATCATCACCACCACCATCATCACCATCATCATCACCACCATCATCATCACCATCATCATCAGCAGCACCATCATCACCACCATCATCATCATCACCACCATCATCATCGCCATCATCACCACCATCATCATCACCACCATCATCATCACCATCACCACTATCATCATCACCATCATCACCACCATCATCATCACCATCACCACTATCATCATCACCATCATCATCACCATCACCACTATCATCATCACCATCATCACCACCATCATCATCACCATCATCACCACCATCATCATCACCATCACCACTATCATCATCACCATCATCACCACCATCATCATCACCATCATCATCATCATTATCACCGATATCACTCCATCGTCAGTAATTCTGTTATGTCTGAGACTGTCATTAAGTTAACGTAACATGAGGTGCCCAGACTTAATGCAAACATCAGCTTTTAACTGACTTCAGTAAACAACACGTCGACTGCTGTGAAGCGAAAACAAGTTCACTGTGACCACCTGTTGTTAAAACAAACCCGTGACGACACCAACTCGACGTCGACGTCTACTGCAGTATGTAAACATCGCGTTCTCTTTCATAAGTCACTTCTTATTTTTGTTTCTTTGATCAGTGATGATGACGATTATTAACGCCTACATGTAGCTGCGGTAAAATATGTATAATTTTTTTTTTAAATAAATAAATAAAATAAATAAATAAATACAAAACAAAACAAAAATATAATAATATTACATGTAATAATAATAATAATAATAATAATAATAATAATAATAATAATAAATAGCCCCCCCCCCAAAAAAAAAACACACAAAAAAACAACAATAATAATAAAAATCAAAATAAATCAAAATAAAATAAATAAATACTTGATAAATAAATAAGTAAATAAATAAAGAAAGAAAGAAATAATAATTAAAAAAATTATAAATAACTAAATAATAAAAAAAGAGGTAAATAAGTGATTAAAACAAATAACTAGGCCTAAAAAAGAAGAAGAAAGAAGTGTTTTATCTAACGACGCACTCAACACATTTTATTTACGGTTATATGGCGTCAGACATATGGTTAAGGACCACACATATTTTGAGAGGAAACCCGCTGTCGCCACTACATGGGCTACTCTTCCGATTGGCAGCAAGGGATCTTTTATTTGCGCTTCCCACAGGCAGGATAGCACAAACCATGGCCTTTGTTGAACCAGTTATGGATCACTGGTCGGTGCAAGTGGTTTACACCTACCCATTGAGCCTTGCGGAGCACTCACTCAGGGTTTGGAGTCGGTATCTGGATTAAAAATCCCATGCCTCGACTGGGATCAAAGCCCAGTACCTACCAGCCTGTAGACCGATGGCCTGCCATGACGCCACCGAGGCCGGTCTCAACTAGGCCTAAGTAAATATAATAAATAAATAAATAAATAAATAAATAAATAAATAAATGAATATATAAATAAAAATAAATAAATATAGTTAAAATAAAAAGATAAATAAATAAGGAAGTAAATGTTTTATTTAACGACGCACTCAACACATTTTATTTACGGTTATATTGCGTCATACACAGATATTGAGAGAAACCCGCTGTCGCCACTTCATGGGCTACTCGTTTAGATTAGCAGCAAGGGATATAATGTATATGTACCATCCCACGGACAGGATAGTCCATACCACGGCCTTTGCAATAAACCACTGGCTGGAACGAGAATAAATAAATAAGATGCGATGCGATAAAATAAGATGCGATGCAATAAGATAAGATAAGATAAGATAAAATAGTTAATTTATGATTTATTGTTAATTAATTTGTAACGAAAATTATTATATTACAATATACCCTTACAGAAAAAAAAAAAAAAATGTTTTATTTAACAACGCACTCACATTTTATTTACGGTTATATGGCGTCAGACACATGGTTAAGGACCACACAGATATTGATAGAGGAAACCCGCTGTTGCCACTTCGTGGACTACTCTTTTCGAATAGCAGCTAGGGATCTTTTATATGCACCATCCCACAGACAGGGTAGTACATACCACGGCCTTTGATATACCAGTCGTGGTGCACTGGCTGGAACGAGAAATAGCCCAATGGGCTCATCGACGGGGATCGATCCCAGGCCGACCGCGCATCGAGCGAGCGCTTTACCACTGGGCTACGTCCCGCTCCATACAGTACCCACTCATGGCTTGATAGGAGCACGGTTTATTTAATGTGATTAAAACATGGTCATTCAGTGTGAATGTTTTTGTTTTGTTTTTTTTTAAAGTGAGAAACCACGATTATAACACATTATCACGCCCAAGCGCCACAGGTAAACATCCCTCCCTTTCATCTTTACTTTCTCAAAAATCGAGACTAACACAGCTTTGCTCAGTTTGTTAAAATATCCTGACCACGAAAACATTGATATCACAGCACATTGAAACGGAACACCCGTGACAGGTACATTGCGTGAAAAGAGAAGGATGGCAAATATTTGTAAATATATATTATGGAATGACATTACTACATGAGTTTTTTTTTTTCATTTTAAAGATACACGTTCTATTAATACGTTCAAAATGTATAATAAAATGTGTTTTGTTTAACAACACCACTAGAACACTGATTAAAGGGATACTTTTGAGTTTGCTGTAACTTTTAAGATGTTATCGACTAACAGAGATTTTTTAACGATTGTAATTACATATTAAATACATTTTTCTGCATAAAATATTAGTGGCTCTATATTAAACGTGTTTCTGATCGTTCTAATATTTATACTAGGTTAAATTACATTTTATTTTCTAAAATATAGCTTTTTTGTACATACAAAATTATTTGAAGACAAAATCTAGGTTGGGCTATTTACAAATATTAAGATGACCAGAAACACATTGAATATACAGACACTGATCTTCTAAATAAGTAAGTTCAATCATAGAAATATTTTATTAGTCGAAAACATCTTACAATGCAGCAAACTCAGGAATGTCCCTTTAATTAATCATCGGCTATTGGATGTCAAACATTTGATAATTCTGACTCGTAGTCATCAGAGAAAACCCGCCACATTTTTCCATTAGCAACAAGGGATCTTTTATATGCACTGTCCAATATACTGGAAAGCACATACCACGGCCTTTGACCAGTTGTAGGGGGTGGGGGTTGGACGTAGCCCAGTGGTAAAGCGTTCGCTTGATGCGCGGTCGGTCTAGGATCGATCCCCGTCGGTGGACCCATTGGGCTATTTCTCGTTCCAGCCAGTGCTCCACAACTTGTGTAACAAAGGCCGTGGTATGTACTATCCTGTCTGTGGGATGGTGCATATAAAATATCCCATGCTGCTAATCGAAAAGAGTAGCCCATGAAGTGGCGACAGCAGGTTTCCTCTCTCATTTTATGTGTGGTCCTTAACCATATGTCCGACGCCATATAACCGTAAATATAATGTGTTGAATACGTCGTTAAATCAAACATTTCCTTCTTCTTCTTGACCAGTTGTGGTGCACTGTTTGGAACGAGACCCCCCCCCCCCCCCCCCAAAAAAACAAAACAAAAACAACAACAACAACAACTACAAAAAAAACACAAAAAAACCCAACAACCCTGAGGTGGTTCGATCCTGTGACGTAAGCTCCGCAGGCGGGCGCTCAACCAACTGAGCTAAATCTGCATCTGTCACATCTTGGGAGAATGTACATTTAAAAAATACCTGGACAAATATAATGGAAAATTGTAACGGGTTTTCTCTGAAGATTATGTCGATAGCCGATGATTAATTAATAATTAATGTGCTCTACTGGTGTTGTCAAACAAAACAAACTCAAAATTTCACTGGATCAAATACTTGTGGCATGTGCTGTCCTGTGTATGTAAAATATCCTTTGCTGTTAAAGAAAAAATGTAGTGGTTCTCTCTGAAACTACTTGTCAGAATTACAATGTTTACCATCCAATACCGATGTCTAATTAATCAATGTTCTCTAGTGGTGTAGTTAAACAAAAGAAATGATTATCTTTCGGAGTATGAGACCTAAAAACTATTAGCCTTCACCCCCTCACACACAATATCAACAATTGTGAACTGCCCTTACTTAACCCACAAAATCATAGGTTTCTAAACATGTACCCGTTTGATCTACATTGTTTATTATAAAACGCCCATAATTATTGACAGAAAAATAATCGTGACGTTCATCCTACAACAATATTTGTCCCAACTAAATACGGGTGGCTGTCTAGTAACAAAATTAATAAAGCGTATCGTTTGTAAACTTTTCAAAACTTTTACACTGGTCACGCGCTAAACAACCGCACTTAACTTGAATTACCAGTCGTGTCACGCGGGCTTTGGTCTCAGCACGTTTTCCATAATACTTTCCTAACAACTTGTTTTCTTTTAATTTTCAAATTCTTTCCTTTTCCTTCATACAACATATGGTACATTTGAATATGGTTAAACTTTTGAGTTGAGCATATATATAAGAACCTAACCGAAATACATTAACTTTATTGAAGATTCGCACAAACTGTTTTTGTTGGTTTTTATTTTAATCAAAATGACTTCTCGTCTGCTCTTGTCCGCTTGTCTGTGCGTATTTTTGTCCGCAAGTGCTTGTAAGTATTAATGATCTAACTGTATGTGTAGTTTAGGGTTTTCGATTTTTTTCCGAATGTGAAACGATTTTTGTATCAATGTTTTCGTAAAGGTCAGACCGGCCTCGGTGGTGTCGTGGTAGGCCATCGGTCTACAGGCTGGTAGGTACTGGGTTCGGATCCCAGTCGAGGCATGGGATTTTTAATCCAGATACCGACTCCAAACCCTGAGTGAGTGTTCCGCAAGGCTCAATGGGTAGGTGTAAACCACTTGTACCGACCAGTGATCAACAAAGGCCATGGCTTGTGCTATCTTGCCTGTGGGAAGCGCAAATAAAAGATCCCTTGCTGCTAATCGGAAGAGTAGCCCATGTAGTGGCGACAGCGGGTTTCCTCTCAAACTCTGTGTGGTCCTTAACCATATGTCTGACGCCATATAACCGTAAATAAAATGTGTTGAGTGCGTCGTTAAATAAAACATTTCTTTCTTTCTTTTGTCCCAGACAAATGTGCACATCGCTGAGCAGTGGCTGGTAACCAGACCATTCTCCTCCTTGGTTTCCGCGCCTGCCTCTCACACTCACGAGGACGAATGGACTCTCTCTCTCTCTCTCTCTCTCTCTCACTCTCTCACTCTCTCACTCTCTATCTCTCTCTCTCTCTCTCTCTCTCTCTCTCTCTCTCTCTCTCTCTCTGTCTCTCTCGTCTCTCTCTCTCTCTCTCTCTCTCTCTCTCCGTCTCTGTCTGTCTGCGTCTGTCCACTCCTCTCTCTCTCTCTCTCTCTCTCTCTCTCTCTCTCTCTCTCCCTCTCTCTCTCTTCTCTCTGTCTGGTCTCTCTCCTCCTCTTCTCTCTCTCTTCTGTCTCTCGGTCTCTCTCTCCTGTCTCTCTCTCTCTCTATCTCCTCTCTCTCTCTCTCTCTCTCTCTCTCGTCTCTCTCTCTCTCTCTCTCTGTCTGTCTCTCTTTCTGTGTCTGTCTGTGTCTCTCTCTCTATCTGTGTGTGACTCTTTGTCTCTCGCTCTGTGTCTCTCTGTCTGTCTGTCTCTCTCTGTTTCTTTCTCTGCATTTCTCTTTCTCTGTCTGTCTCTGTCTTTGCCTCTGTCTCTACCTCTGTTTTTCTCGCCTTTGGGTGTGTACCCCTTCTAGCTTCTTGTCTCTTTCTCTGTACCTCAAACAAAATTGTACAAATCATCTGTCATAATGTTTACGAATGACCAGTAAATAATTTCTTTAAAACGATTTGGTTTTCCCATTATTACCATATGATATGCCTTGTGCAATACATTCACAGGAATTTGTTTTGTCTGTGAGTATATTTTTTAAACACGTGTTTCAGACGCAGCCTGCAGTTTGGAGTGCATCAACGGTGGAACTCTTGATTCAGTAAAATGCGTTTGTGACTGCGATGCCGATCACGCCGGAGACGAGTGTCGTAAGTACACTTTAGTGTAAACAGAACCCATAAAGGTAGGAGCTATAGATATAGGATTTGATTACCCTGGATATATTGGATAGTATATGATATAGATGTGTGCGTGTGTGTGTGTGTGTGTGTGTGTGCGTGCGTGTGTGCGTATGTGTGTGTGTGTGCGTGCATGTGTATGTGTGTGTATGTGGCTGTGGGTGTATGGTTGTATGTATGTATGTTTGTATGTATATATGTGTGTGTGTGTGGGTGTGTGTGTGCGTGTGTGCGTATGTGTGGGTGTGCGTGCATGTGTATGTGTGTGTATGTGGCTGTGGGTGTATGGTTGTATGTATGTATGTTTGTATGTATATATGTGTGTGTGTGCGTGCGTGTGTGCGTATGTGTGTGTGTGCGTGCATGTGTATGTGTGTGTATGTGGCTGTGGGTGTATGGTTGTATGTATGTATGTTTGTATGTATATATGTGTGTGTGTGTGTGTGTGAGTGTGTGGGGGTGTGTGTATATATATATATATATATATATATATATATATATATATATATATATATGCGTGTGTGTGTGTGTGTGCGTATATATGTATCTGCATATATATTAATCATTTTGTATCATGTTTATGTCCCTCGTGAAATAATTTTCATTGTCACTAGATGTAGCTCGTGACAGCTGAAAATTATTTCACTCGGGACATAAACATGATACGAAATGGAAGCTCGTTTAATATCCTATTTATTACCCATAATCGATCTTAATTTATATCACTCATCTCGTTTCGTTGATGTTCCTTTTAGGTTGTAGGGCACCAGTTGATGACGTCATTGTGTGACGTCAAAAATGTTACGTCCCACTAGGCATTTTAGTGGGACGTATCACTTTGATATGTACCAATATATTTTTAACCATATGGGTAATAAATATATATATATATATATACTCTTCAAAAAAAAGTAGGGGGAATCTAATAAGAATTTACAATTGCCAAAATTGTAAGTTATATTAGCTGTGGGGAATGGTTATATGATAATAGTAAATTAATTGGGCAGACATTACAACCGGTAGTTCAGTATTCCAGTAGGTTTTATGACCACCAAAGATCTTGAAGGACGATTGGGGTCAGAAGAGAAATTTGAAAGTTGACGGGGTTTTTTTGTATCAGTAAATCGCAAATTCAAACAATAAAAATGACTAAAAACAAAATAATAACAACTGTATGATCAACAGAATGAAACAGATTGACAGAAATAATGTTCCACAGTGATTAATCGACATTCCTGAAAATTGTCAAAATCGAGAATGACACCCCACGCACATGTACGAGGAAACTGTGTGATGCATGTGCAAACTATGGAATGTGTTTCGGTGTGTTGATAAACAGACCTGAACGTTCTTTACTAGGATGTCTGTGGTCAAAACGTATGTTCGGTCTAATAGTTGATATTAACATTAATATTTTAGGTTTCCCTACTTTGTTTATCCGACAAATTCCGCAGAATCAAAGCATGTGATATTTTTCGATTCAGTTTACAATGGACATAACCATATTGAGTTTTTAGGATATATATATATATATATATATATATATATATAGATAAATAGATAGATAGATAGATAGAGGTTGACTGTTACATACATTGGTATTAATGCACTGGCACAGGGGATAATATATATATATATATATATATATATATATATATATATGTGTGTGTGTGTGTGTGTGTGTGTGTGTGTATGTATATATCTGTGTATGTATGTCGAGGTTGACAGTGGACAGACCTGGCACTGGCTAGTATGTATTGATGTATGAATATCTATATATTGTATGTATGTCGAGGTTGACTGTTACATACGTAGATATCAAGGCACTGGCGCAGGGGATAATTAAATCCTTTCTGGCCTCACAAATTGTCCCATGCCATTGCTGGGAATCGAACCTGTGGCACCGAACCGCCCGCAAATTACGAGACTAACCACGATGCGCTCTGAGCTATCGAGGCATCCATAAAAAGGATGCTCTTTAACTCAACCACATGCATGGGGCCTACAATCTACGCGGTCGATCCCGCTTACGTGCACGAACAGTGTCGAGGTTGACTGTTACATACATAGATATTAACGCACTGGCACAGGGGATAATTAAATTCTTTCTGGCCTCACAAATTGTCCCATGCCGTTGCTGTATGTATGTGTGTGTGTGTGTGTGTGTGTGTGCGCGCGCGTGTGTGTGCGCGCGTGCGTGCGTGTATGTGTGTGTGTATGTGTGCGTGTGTTTGTGTGTGTCGCTGATACATGCTGCCAGGGCAGGACGTAGCCCAGTGGTAAAGCGCTCACTAGCACTATTTTTCGTTCATCCAGTGTATCACAGATATTTAATATTAAAATTTATAATGGTAGGCAGTGAATAAGCCAAAAGATGTATACAAGGGTTAGGGTTATTGTGGGTGTTGTTTTTAGCCACCTCAGACGAGCCACGAGAGTAATAACAGAACATTGGGTGACCAGCCTCAGTGGTGTCTGGTTAAGCCATCGGATATAATGTTGGTAGGTACTGGTTTCGAAGCCCGGTACCGGCCTCGGTGGCATCGTGGCTAGGCCATCGGTCTACAGGCTGGTAGGTACTGGGTTCGGATCCCAGTCGAGGCATAGGATTTTTAATCCAGATACCGACTCCAAACACTGAGTGAGTGCTCCGCAAGGCTAAATGGGCAGGTGTAAACCACTTGCACCGATCAGTGATCCATAACTGGTTCAACAAAGTCCATGGTTTGTGCTATCCTGCCTGTGGGAAGCGCAAATGAAAGATCCCTTGCTGCTAATCGGAAAGAGTAGCCCATGTAGTGGCGACAGCGGGTTTCCTCTCAAAATCTTAGCCATATGTCTGACGCCATATAACCGTAAATAACATGTGTTGAGTGCGTCGTTAAATAAAACATTTCTTTGTTTCTTTCGAAGCCCGGCATAAGCTCCCACCCAGAGCGAGTTTTAACGAATCAGTGGGTAGGTGTACGACCACTACACCCTCTTCTTTCTTACTAACCAATAACCCACTGTTCTGGACATACAGCCCAGATAGCTGAGGTGTGTGCCCAGGACAGCGTGCTTGAACTTTAATAGGATATAAGTCTGAAAATAGGTTGAAAAAAATTGAATGAATTGTACGTTTTCGTCGGAGTTCAATATATAAAAAGCCCCCAAAACACAAGACAACATCATTTTTAATGGGTTTATTATTTTCATATTTTGAAGTTATTTCATTATTTAACAGTGAAGTGTGCATCATCAATCAGTTTAAGGGACTATGTCAAAGCTGATACTACAATATTTCGTTATTTTCACATTTATTTGTAATAAATAATTACAAAGTAATCGATCCCACGCATAATCTTTCCATAATTAACCTTTCCATAATTAACCTTTCCATAATTAACCATAGAATAATAATTTTAAAAAGCTTGTACTGGACGACAAGAGGGTTTACCGAACAATTTGTAGCTAAATATAGCATAGTCACTATTTTTAATTTTGTCTTTTGACAATTTCTAGGTAATCTAGTGTGTTGAATGTGTACGCATAAAACAGTGACGTCACTAGTTAATGCGTGTGACACACTCCCAAGATTCACCCCTAAAATAAAAATGTTTCTACTAGTGACTTGAAATATTTAGTTGTCATTTTTTTTATAGGCATATAAACTTTATTACCCATATGGTTAACAATATCTTGGTACATATCAAAGTGATACGTCCCACTAGAAGTGAGAGATAACACTTCGTGACGTCATCGATTGGCGCACTACAACCTTACAGGAACGTCAACCAAATGAGTTGAGTGATATAAATTAACATCGTTTTGGGGTAATAAATAAGATATTAAACTCACTACCAGCTCGTGACAACTGAAAATTATTTCACTCGGGACATAAACATGATGCGGAATGGAAGCGAGTTTAATATCCTGTAATTATGTTTCAAAGCAAAAAAATAATAAATATTTCTGGCGGGAACCGCCGTTATTGCAACTTTGACATAGGACCTTTAATATATATTATTTCAGAATGGAAGGTAACTTCGTGCGCCTTGTCGTGTGCCGCAAATGAATCTGCTAATACGGCCACGTGCACCTGTGGTAAGTACAGTTCATTGTTTAATAATTTCACTTTCCTTTGATCGGCCAATAACGTAGTGGTAGAGTCGATACTCCTCGACAGGAAAGAAAAGGAATGTGCGTTTCACGACACATCAGTACATCTTGGGTAAAGAGGCAGCTTAGTGGCAGAGATATTGCTCACTGGTAGAGACAGATCACTGGTAGAGACAGCTTACTGGTATAGACAGCTCAGTTGTAGAGACAACTCACTGGTAGAGACAGCTCACTGGTAGACAGCTCAGTGGCAGATACAGCTCAGTGGTAGACACAGCTCAGTGGTGGAGAAAGCTCAATGGTGGAGACAGCTCAGTGGTAGAGAATGCTCAGGGGTAGAGACAACACAGTGGTAGAGACGGCTCATTGGTAGACAGCTCAGTGGTAGAGACGGCTCACTGGTAGAGACAGCTCACTGGTAGACAGCTCAGAGGTAGAGACAGCTCAGTGGTAGACAGCTCAGTGGTAGACAGCTCACTGGTAGACAGCTCACTGGTAGACAGCTCAGTGGTAGAGACAGCTCAGTGGTAGACAGCTCACTGGTAGACAGCTCAGTGGTAGACAGCTCACTGGTAGACAGCTCAGTGGTAGACAGCTCAGTGGTAGAGAAAGCTCAGTGGTAGAGACAGTTCACTGGTAGACAGCTCAGTGGTAGAGACAGCTCAATGGTGGAGACAGCTCAGTGGTAGAGACAGCTCAATGGTGGAGACAGCTCAGTGGTAGAGAATGCTCAGTGGTAGACACAGCTCAGTGGTGGAGAAAGCTCAATAGTGGAGAAAGCTCAGTGGTAGAGACAGCTCAGGGGTAGAGACAACTCAGTGGTAGAGACGGCTCACTGGTAGACAGCTCAGTGGTAGAGACGGCTCACTGGTAGAGACGGCTCACTGGTAGAGACAGTTCACTGGTAGACAGCTCAGTGGTAGAGACAGCTCAGTGGTAGACAGCTCAGTGGTAGACAGCTCACTGGCAGAGACAGCTCACTGGTAGACAGCTCAGTGGTAGAGACAGCTCAGTGGTAGACAGCTCAGTGGTAGACAGCTCACTGGTAGACAGCTCAGTGGTAGAGACAGCTCAGTGGTAGAGGCAGCTCAGTGGATGACAGCTCACTGGTAGAGACAGCTCAGTGGTAGAGACAGTTCACTGGTAGACAGCTCAGTGGTAGAGACAGCTCAATGGTGGAGACAGCTCAGTGGTAGAGACAGCTCAATGGTGGAGACAGCTCAGTGGTAGAGAATGCTCAGTGGTAGACACAGCTCAGTGGTGGAGAAAGCTCAATAGTGGAGAAAGCTCAGTGGTAGAGACAGCTCAGGTGTAGAGACAACTCAGTGGTAGAGACGGCTCACTGGTAGACAGCTCAGTGGTAGAGACGGCTCACTGGTAGAGACGGCTCACTGGTAGAGACAGTTCACTGGTAGACAGCTCAGTGGTAGAGACAGCTCAGTGGTAGACAGCTCAGTGGTAGACAGCTCACTGGCAGAGACAGCTCACTGGTAGACAGCTCAGTGGTAGAGACAGCTCAGTGGTAGACAGCTCAGTGGTAGACAGCTCACTGGTAGACAGCTCAGTGGTAGAGACAGCTCAGTGGTAGAGACAGCTCAGTGGATGACAGCTCACTGGTAGAGACAGCTCAGTGGTAGAGACAGTTCACTGGTAGACAGCTCAGTGGTAGAGACAGCTCAATGGTGGAGACAGCTCAGTGGTGGAGACAGCTCAGGGGTAGAGACAGCTCAGTGGCAGAGACAGCTCAGTGGTAGACATCTCAGTGGTAGAGACGGCTCACTGGTAGAGACGGCTCAGTGGTAGACAGCTCAGTGGTAGAGACAGCTCAGTAGTAGAGACAGCTCAATGGTGGAGACAGCTCAGGGGTGGAGACAGCTCAGGGGTAGAGACAGCTCAGTGGCAGAGACAGCTCAGTGGTAGACAGCTCAATGGTGGAGACAGCTCAGTGGTGGAGACAGCTCAGGGGTAGAGACAGCTCAGTGGCAGAGACAGCTCAGTGGTAGACATCTCAGTGGTAGAGACGGCTCACTGGTAGAGACGGCTCAGTGGTAGACAGCTCAGTGGTAGAGACAGCTCAGTAGTAGAGACAGCTCAATGGTGGAGACAGCTCAGGGGTGGAGACAGCTCAGGGGTAGAGACAGCTCAGTGGCAGAGACAGCTCAGTGGTAGACAGCTCAGTGGTAGAGACAGCTCAGGGGTAGAGACAGCTCAGTGGCAGAGACAGCTCAGTGGTAGACAGCTCAGTGGTAGAGACGGCTCACTGGTAGAGACGGCTCACTAGTAGACAGCTCAATGATAGAGACAGCTCAATGGTGGAGACAGCTCAGTGGTGGAGACAGCTCAGGGGTAGAGACAGCTCAGTGGCAGAGACAGCTCACTGGTAGAGACTGCTCACTGGTAGACAGCTCAGTGGTAGAGACAGCTCAGTAGTAGAGACAGCTCAGTGGTGGAGTAAGCTCAATGGTGGAGACAGCTCAGTGGTGGAGACAGCTCAGGGGTAGAGGCAGCTTAGTGGCAGAGACAGCTCAGTGGTAGACAGCTCAGTGGTAGAGAAGGCTCAGTGGTAGAGACGGCTCACTGGTAGAGACAGCTCACTGGTAGACAGCTCACTGGTAGACATAGCCCAGTGGTAGAGACAGCTCAGTGGTAGAGACAGCTCAGTGGTAGAGACATAGCTCACTGGTAGAGACAGTTCACTGGTAGACAGCTCACTGGTAGAGACAGCTCAGTTGTGGAGACAGGTCAGTGGTAGACAGCTCAGTGGTAGAGACAGCCCAGTTGTAGAGACAGCTCAGTGGTAGAGGCAGCTGAGTTGTAGAGACAGCCCAGTGGTAGAGACAGCTCAGTGGTAGAGACAGCTCAGTTGTGGAGACAGCTCAGTGGTAGATAGCACACTGGTAGAGACAGCTCACTGGTAGAGATAGCTCACTGGTAGAGGCAGCTCAGTGGTAGAAACAGATCACTGGTACAGACAGCTCAGTAGTAGAGACAGCTCACTGGTAAAAACAGCTCAGTGGTAGAGACAGCTCACCGGTAGATAGCTCAATGGTAGAGACATAGTTCAGTGGTAGAGTCGTAGCTCAGTGGTAGAGTCGTAGCTCAGTGGTAGAGTCGTAGCTCAGTGGTAGAGACATAGCTCAGTGGTAGAGTCGTAGCTCAGTGGTAGAGTCGTAGCTCAGTGGTAGAGACATAGCTCAGTGGTAGAGACATAGCTCAGTGGTAGAGACATAGCTCAGTGGTAGAGTCGTAGCTCAGTGGTAGAGGCATAGTTCAGTGGTAG
>NC_054713.1:8767866-8787866 GCF_016097555.1 Gigantopelta aegis | reverse complement strand
AAACAAATGTATACAGAGTGGGGTGAAGCTCAGCAGTACAGTGCTCGCCCGGGGTCCGATGTGTCGCAAAATCGATCGTTGTTATGTTTCAATGATCGATTATAATAAGAAAAAGTAATCGGTTTTGTTTTACCGATTTGATCATATCCATTATAATATCCAAAATTGTATGTGGAAATGTTAACAGTAATTGTTTCTCCAGTTTAAATGATGGAATTGGTGTAAATATTTTCGTGTGTAAATAAAGAAATAAAAAGTTACTTATTACAATTATTAGCCAATTGTAGGGTCTAAATCCCAGTGAAATGATAACATGCGCATAGTCCTAATAACTCAAAGCTTTCTTATGTTCATGTATTTCTAATCGAAAGTTGATCAGTTGGGGTCAAACGATTATGAACGATGATCGACGATGAAACACTAATCGATCGCCATTTATACACTTTTGTGTCAAACAAAATAACAATAACAACAAAAGAAAAAACAAACAATAAAGGAAAAAAAGAAGAAGAAAAGAAAAAGCACAAACAAAAAAGCACAAACAAACACACTATCTTCCCTCGTCCCCACGCACACCAACAACATTGATCAAATAAATAAATAAAAACCCAAGTTAAAAAAAAAAAAACTTCATTATAACTAATGCTAGGTTTTCACTACCAACTGCCACGACTAAGTTGGCCACCGTTATGCTCTCACGACTTCTACGACTATCCAATTGCTAGTCTGAGAGCTTTTAAAACTCTTAAATTTTTATCATTTACGACTTCTACGACCGATTAATTGTTAACTGTTAATCTGAGCGCACCCATCTCAAATTGGCAGTTGGGGAAATTACATAAGAATCAGTTATGTAATACGTTTTCTTGTTTTCTTTTATATTTTCAGTCGGATGCGCTTATGAACAGCCAGCGATATGTGAAACTTACGGTACAACAAATTGTGACAGTTACCCATCCTTCAAGAAGATTTGTCCACAAAAGTGCGGGGACTGTTAATGTAAGAATAATACAAGTGCACTGTACTGTCGGGAAATAGGGGCGGGATGTGAGATCACACACGTAGTTACATGGTCCGCAGTGAAGGCAGTATTGAAGAAAAACGAACAAACAAACATACACACACATAAACACAGACACACACACACACACACACACACACACACACACACACATACACACACTCACACACACTCACACATATATACTACACAAACACACACAATGACACACACACACACACATACTCACACACACACACACACACACACACAAACACACATATATATACTACACACACACACACAGAAACACACACACAATGACACACACACACACACACACACTCACACACATACAGACACACACACACACACACACTCACACACATATATACTACACAAACACACACAATGACACACACACACACATACTCACACACACACACACACAAACATATATATATATACTACACACACACACACACACACAGAAACACACACACAATGACACACACAATGACACACACACACACTCATACACATACAGACACACACACACACACACACACACACACACACACACACACACACACATACACCACACTCACAGACACACACACACACTATTTCTCTCTTTAACTCTCTCTCTCTCTCTCTCTCTCTCTCTCTCTCTCTCTCTCTCTCTCTCTCTCTCTCTCTCTCACACACACACACAAACAAACACACGCATGCACACACACGCATGCACACACACACGCATGCACACATACACACACGTAAAACCACCATATATGAATATGTGACTATGAAAGTTATCAATGTCTTGTGAACATTTTAAGCCCAGACTGACAGACTACTAGTATTTTCAAACTACATATATACCAACATTGTATTATAAACATTCCCTCCCCATCTGTGCATCTATCATCGGCTATTGGACGTCAAACATACGGTCATTCTGACACTGTTTTTTAAAGGAAACCTGCTGTCGCCACATAGGCTACTCTTTTACGACAGGCATCAAGGGATCTTTTTTTTGCGCTTCCCACAGGCAACTGTTCAACCAGTTATGGATCAGTGGTCGGTGTAAATGGTTTACAACTACCCATTGAGCCTTTCGGAGCACTCACTCAGGGTTTGGAGTCGGTATCTGGATTAAAAATCCCATGCCTCGACTGGGATCCGAACCCAGTACCTACCAGCCTGTAAACCGATGGCCTAACCACGACGCCACCGAGGCCGGTTTGTTTTATGTGTGTGTGTGCATGTTGATAGTGCCCTTTATAGGTCACAACAATAGGTTTTAATGTGCACATTCAGAACAAGGTGTTGTAGCACACGCCTGTCGTGGGCGCAGATGTCGACTTTCGTCGACTCCTCCATCCAGGACAGGAAAAGGTTTTGGTTGGGTGGGTTTGGTTGGATGGGGGAGGGGGTCGCCCATGCTGGCATGTGCAAGGGAGCAACAGTAGCTCAACCTAGGTCGGTAGCGGGTGAGGGTTGGTCATGAAGTCTCTTTTTAAATCAGGATTATGTGTAATTCCTTTCTTTTTTTGGTTGAAATATATTTGATCAGAAATAGACTTTTATGCACTACTACATTCGATAATATTTGCGACTATACACACCTAATTACTACTTGTACTTTGTCATATTTATATTTAACAACAACAACAACAACAGTATCCATACATTTCCAAGATTTTAGGATACGTAATTGTCCACTTCGTACCCTCTGGCACAAAACTTGTTTTTTGTTTTTTATTATCATCATAATTTTTTTTCTTTTCAGAAGCAGCCGTCTAACTTCTCTGTCACGAACAGTGATCATGTCCCTGTTTCTGTATGCACTGAGCAACTAAACTTCGCAGATTTACCACAATAAAGAGACATTGAAGCATAATATGTTGTTTCATCGAGTAATATATTTACATCTGCTTTGGAAACATTGTTTTACTACACTATGTTCAGAGGTCAAATAGCTATGTAGTCCTGGGCCCCGTTCCACGAAGCGATCGTAGCCCTAAGATTACCTTAACGCATAGCTACCTTATGCACTTAAGTTGATCTTAGTGCTAAGATCGCTTCGTGGAACGGGGCCCAGTAGCTTAGCGACATTTTTCGATGGTATGAGGAGAGACTGGATAAAAAAAAGTAAAGTTTGTTTTATTTAACGACGCCACTAGAGCACATTGATTTTTTATCTTATCATCGGCTTTGTGTGTGTGTGGGGGGGTGGGGGTGGGGGTGTGGGGGTGTGTGAGAGAGTTCGTGTGTGTGTGGGTGGGGTGGGTTGGTGTGTGGGTGTGGGTGGGTGGGTGAGTGTGTGGGTGTGTGCATGTGGTGTGTGTATGAGTGGGTGTGAGTGAGTGGGTGTATGTGTGTGTGTGGGTGAGTGTGTATGTAGGTGTGAGTGGATGGGTGTGTGGGTTTGTGGGTGTGATTACCTTTAAATATTGTTCCTGTGTATTCGTGTCATGTCTTTGTCTTGAAAGTGGGCGGGTCGTAACCCAGTGGTAAAGCGTTCGTTTGATGCGCGGTCGGTCCAGGATCGATCCCCATCGCTGGACCCATTGGGTTATTTCTTGTTCCAGCCAGAGCTCCACAACTGGTGTAACAAAGGCCGTGGTATGTACTATTCTGTCTGTGGGATGGTGCATATAGAAGATCCCTTGTTGCTAATCGAAAAAGAGTAGCCCACGAAGTGGCGACAGCGGGTTTCCTCTCTGAATATCTGTGTGGTCCCTAACTATATGTCTAACGCCATATAACCGTAAGTAAAATGTGTTGAGTGCGTCGTTAAATAAAACATTTCCTTCCTTGTCTTAAAACGTAGTTCGTGAACGTCTGAGAACCCGTATTCGTCACACCACTAAGCGAGGCAGAGTGGGATTTGAGAACAGGAACATGTTCACGAACACGTCCTCCGCTCTTTGAAACGTTAAGGGACATTCCTGAGTTTGCTGCAATTTTTAAGATGTTATCGACTAACACAGTTTTGAACGATTATAATTACATATCAAATATATTTTTTCTGCATAAAATGTTAGTGGCTGTATATTAAACGTGTTTCTGATCGTTCAAATATTTGTATTATGTTAAATTTCATTTTATTTCCTCAAATATATTTTTTTCGTACGTACAAAATTATTTGAAGACAAAATCCAGTTTGGGCTTCTTACAAATATTAAGACAACCAGAAACACATTGAATATACAGACACTGATATTCTAAACAAGAAAATATATTTAATATGTAAGTTTCATCGTAGAAATATTTTATTAGTCGGAAACATCTTACAAGCAAACAAACTTTAAGGGACACGTTCCCTTGTACCGGAACATCGTTTCGAATACACGGTTCATCTTCACCCTTGTGGGCTACATCGTTTGATAATCCACTACACTATGACCAATCATCTGATAATCCACTACACTATGACCTGTCACCTGATAATCCACTACACTATGACCTGTCATCACCGGATCGCTTCACGGGCGTTTGGGTCTGCGGTTATAAGTGTATGGTTAGTACCAGTCGATGGAACACCGATCTTTTTCTCCAGCTGTCCTTCGATGAAGGTGGACGTGTCAACGTGCGCTCTCGAGATGCCCCCCCACCTGGGGGGACTGATTGCCAGCTTCGGCCCGATGTTGGAGTTCCGGGTCACGTATACCGGGTCACGGGCGACCGTGACTTTGGTGTATGGTGACCCGCCTCCACAGAAACGGAAAGGGGGGATTGGAAGAGGAAGAAGAAGGAAGAAACCGGTGCTAGGGAAGGCCCAGGGGGGGACAAAGCTGGTGGCTCAACCGCCAGTGGCGCTCCCTCCTGTGATACCGCCCCCACCGAGTCCTCCGGAGAGGACGCAACCACTTGTGGAGCCTGCATCCCCGGAACGGCCGTACACCACCCAGGAAATCGTGAGATTCAAACGGACGAGTGTGCCACCACCGACTTCAACCTCCACCCCAAAGACGACGACTCCGGTGCAGCGGTCAACAACGACCGCTCCCGTCGAGTCGCCACATGGACTTGTTGTTCCGGCGACGAAAAGGAAGGCAACATCACCGACCACCCAGCCAGCCAAGACCAAGCCGCCGCCGGAATCCGCTCCCCCTGTTGACGACGAATGGACCATTGCCATCAGTGGACTTCGCCGTCATCTCCACCAGTACATACAGGGGGACACGCAGAAACCACAACTACTTCGGGGAGGATATTCGAACCACCACTGGAAGACCATGGAGGACGGCAGCAGTTACGAGCTTCATTCCAGGATCTTCAATGGAACCAAGGGAATAGTCGTTACGCACCGAAGGGACCAGACCTACAGACAGTGCATCCTGTTTGCTGAACTCGACAACAGATCGATCCACAGGATGCTACAAGCGGTCTGCGGCCCCGACTATTCCAAGGTGGTCCAACATCTACAGCAGATCAGGGATAAGCTGCCGTCGCTCCGAGACACTCCAAGCTCCCCGAAGTAGTACAACCTTACCTAGGACAGGTATCCTCCTTTTTTGGGCTTAGTTGGACTTTAAACTTTTTCGATCGAGCTTCAAAATCTTTATGTTTATTTTTTTATAAATAGTCCAACGCAATTTACTTTGGCGCCCGTTCAATTGCTCAAATCACCTTAAAACCTTTTTGGCCGAGCAGTCAAACTTATTTTTGGGTTTAAATTCTTAGTCCGGACATGATGTTAGGTGCAGTTATTCTCCGTAGACTTTAGCTTTTTCTAGTTAGACCCGAAGGAATCGAAATTCAGCCAGTCAGAACACGGCCCATTTTCGGTGTCTACTAGTCGGTCCGCGCAGTCGCTGGACACAACTAAATTCTTATTCCAAAATCTGCCCACTTCAAACTTATCCCCCACCCTTTTCTGTCCTGGACTTAGTCACTGGCAAAGGCCAGAGATTATGCCCAGGACAGACATGCTTGAAACCTTCGTGGTATATGAGCATGTAAATAAATATTGGATTGGATTGGAACACCGATGCGCGCAACGCTATAGGGCCTATAGCCTGTATTCATATATATATATCCTATAACCGAAGACGAGGATCCGAACGCCCGTTGATCGATTGTGAAGTCGCAGTGTTCAGTTTTTGTTCAGGTTTCTTGCACGAACTAGGGAGGGATTTTGCTCAGTCGGTTGAGCGCTCGTCTGAAGTGCTTGCGTCGCAGGATCAAATCACATCGGTGGATCCATTCAACTGATTGTTTTTTTTCTCTCGTTCCAACCATTGTACCACAACTGGTCAAAGGCCGTAGTATGTCTGTCTTTCCTGTCTGTGGGAAAATGCATATAAAATATCCCTTGCTGTTAATGGAAAAATGTAGCGGGTTTCCACTGATGTCTAAGTGTCAGGATTAAAAAACATATGACATCCAATAGACGATGATTAATTAATCAATGTGTTCTAGTGATGTCGTTAAGCAAAACAAACTTTAACTCTTGCACAAATTAATGGAGTATTCTTTATACCCTATCTTGTTCCCTTGAATAAAAACAATGTTTTCTTTACGACACTAGTAGAGCACATTGATTAATTAATCATCGGCTATTGGACGTGAAACATTTGGTAATTTTGACGTATTGTTTAAAAGAAGAAAACAGTTATTTTTTTCAATTGGTAGCAAGGGGTCTTTTATATGCAACATCCCACAAAGAGAATAGTACATACCACGGCCTTTGATATATTAGTCGTGGTGTGCACTGGCTGGAAAGAGAAACAAAGAGAGTGAGAGAGAGAGAGAGAGAGAGAGAGAGAGAGAGAGAGAGAGAGAGAGAGAGAGAGAGAGAGAGAGAGAGAGAGAGAGACACACACACACACACATACACACACACACACACACACACACACACACACACACACACACAAAGAGAGTTGGAACTGTAAGGAACACATATACACAGGCGAGCGTATACCACTGAAATAATTCAATCCAGCTATTCCGTCTAGATCAGGAATATTTTGTGGCCTAAATATCAGTTATTAAAAAAAGAAAGAAATGTTTTATTTAACGACGCACTCAACACATTTTATTTACGGTTATATGGCGTCAGACATATGGTTAAGGACCACACAGATTTTGAGAGGAAACCCGCTGTCGCCACATATGCTACTCTTTTACGACAGGGAGGGATCTTTTACTTGTGCTTCTCACAGGCAGGATAGCACAAACCATGGCCTTTGTTGAACCAGTTATGGATCACTGGTCGGTGCAAGTGGTTTACACCTACCCATTGAGCCTTGCGGAGCACTCACTCAGGGTTTGGAGTCGGTATCTGGATTAAAAACCCCATGCCTCGACTGGGATCCGAACCCAATACCTACCAGCTTGTAGACCTCAGTTATTAAAGATCCCTTGCTACTAATGGAAAACTGTAGCGTGTTTCATCTAAGATTTTAATATGTCAGAATTATCAAACTGTTGACATCCAATAGCTATGTTATGTCTTCAATTATATATTTTAACAGTGCATAATAGACTGTGATTAATAAAATCAAAGTGCTCTAGTGGTGTCGTTCAACAAAACAAACTTTAACTTTGTTATCTTTGTAGATATTGACACTCCTACGTTTATTTTTATTAGTATACTCAAACTGAAATGACCGGCAACTTAATATGTTTTCTACACCTTTTGACTTAATCTGTCTTCTTGTATATACACAAGAAACATGGAGAAACATAATGAGTTCATTACTGTCAATGATATGTTGTAACAGGTGCGCGCGGACGTGATAGGGGAACAGAGTGAAGTCGTGACATGATGACAAAGCGCGCGAAGTCGTGCAAATAGCATATCGAATATAAACACTGATATATATGTGTGACATTTAGATTTGTCAGTTTTACCGTTAACAATACTACTATTGATATAGTTCATAGTTTAGTAAAACAGAAAGTTTATCCAAGCCATCAAACACTTTAGTGAACTGGGATCGATCCCAGTCGGTGGGCCCATTGGACTATTTCACTTTCCAGCCAGTGCGCCACGACAGTATAACAAAGGTCGTGGTATGTCCTATCATGTCTGTGGGATGGTGGATATGAAAGATTCCTTGCCACTAATGAAAAATGTAGCGGGTTTCCTCTATAAAACTAATTGTCAAAACTGCCAAATGTTTGACATCCTACAGCCGATGATTGATAAATTAATGTGCTCTAGTAGTTTCATTAAACAAAACAAACTTTTTTTTAACTTTAGTGAACTGGATACCACCAAATCAAATCCCATAAACGACAATAGTAACATATGTGGGCAAAACATCAACATGCAGCGTATCAATCGACATAAACACCACGGGTATAAATACCACCACCCCTCACCCTTAACGTTAATCAGAAAAGAAATTGGGGGTCATCTATGACTACCCTAGTCACGCACAAAATTTGAGCTTTTGTTTTTTTACAGGTACCCCTTACATGTTTTAAATACAAGGCTACTTGACACAGTGGTACTAGATGAAATAAAATTACCAATCTAATTAAAATTAGCTCCACTATTACATGTGGATCTAATATCAGCCAGTTGGAGCTCATGTCCACCAATCAAAACCTTACTTGCAGAACCATGCCAGTGATTTGAAAATAATTTGAAAACATTCCGAATTATCCTGAGGGTATACGACATGTTTCATGTGAATTACGAATGCCTTATTTAGACCAGTAGAACTAATTTTAATCAGATTGCTAACAACACTGCGTAGTCTCCAATGTCCAAGTAACATTTCGTCTGTAAATAATAATTTAATTATTGACCAATCACACTTCGCCTTTTATAACGTTATTTGGGAGCATACAAATTCTAAAAATATCGGCGATGAGTGGCCGCAGTACAGCGAACCATACCAATACGTACGGGATGGGTTATCAGTCTTCAATTTTACAGTACAAATGAGTTATTTATTAAAACAACTAAAAACTAAATCAGTCTTCAGTTTTACATTACAAATTATTTATTTTCTAAAATAAAACATGTTTTAAGGCATTCGTAATTCACACGAAACATGTCGTATACCCTCAGGATAATTCGGAATGTTTTCAAATTATTTTTAAATCACTGGCATGATTCTGCAAGTAAGGTTTTGACTGGTGGACATGAGCTCCAACTGCCTACTGTTAGATCCACATGTAACAGTGAAGCTAATTTTAATTAGATTGTAAAATTACATACATGTTTGCCCACATGAAATGTTTTTTTTGTTTTTTTTAACAGAACTTGTGGTGTTAATTTCTCTGTCAAAAGTTCGATGCACCTCGAACTTTGACCCAGTCAGAATTTATTTGGTTTAGTACTACCAATAAGGTGAAGAATAGTTTGTTGTGTACATGAACAATACCAGGGTTGGGTTTTTTAAATTAAGGATTTGTTTGTTATCTATAAATTATGTATTATAGAAACAAGACATAAGGATTAATTATGTCAAGAATTGAATAGTAATAAGTTAAATACCACCGGAGGTGTGAGTTCGATCCCTGTCGTTGGGTCTATTGGGCTATTTCTCGTTCCAGCCAATGCACCACGATTGGTATATCAAAGGCAGTGGTATATACTACCCTGTCTGTGGGATGGTGCATATAAAATATCCCTTGCTGCTAATCGAAAAGAGTATCCCATGAAGTTGTGGCAGCGGGTTTTCTCTCTCAGTATCTGTGTGGGTCCTTAAACATATATCTGACGCCATACAACCGTAAATAAAATGTGTCGAGTGCGTCATTAAATAAAACACTTCTTTCATTCATTTAGGGCTGAATTCACCATACCTATTTTTCCTAAACGCAAGTGTTTAATCATAATACATGTATGTAGGGACCGGCCTCGGTGGCGTCGTGGTTAGGCCATCGGTCTACAGGCTGGTAGGTACTGGGTTCGGATCCCAGTCGAGGCATGAGATTTTGAATCCAGATACCGACTCCAAACCCCGAGTGAGTGCTCCGCAAGGCTCAATGGGTAGGTGTAAACCACTTGCACCTACCAGTGATCCATAACTGGTTCAACAAAGGCTTGTGGTTTGTGCTATCCTGCCTGTGGGAAGCGCAAATAAAAGATCCCTTGCTGCTAATCGGAAGAGTAGCCCATGTAGTGGCGACAGCGGGTTTCCTCTCAAAATCTGTGTGGTCATTAACCATATGTCTGACGCCATATAACCGTAAATAAAATGTGTTGAGTGCGTCGTTAAATAAAACATTTCTTTCTTTCTTTGTATGTAGGGGTTCTTTTTATTGAAAACATATTTTTTATTGCAAAAACAACAAAAGCATTGGGCAAACTTACTAGGCCCTCTTCTAATGTATGTATGTAGTTACACGCGTGTAAGTCATACACGGGCCTTGGAAATTCGGTCATTTCAATTTCATTTCAACTTATTGTTTCGTGCTTATGTCCAATTAAGGTTCAAGCACGCTGTCCTGGGCACACACCTCAGCTATCTGGGCTGTTTGTCCAGGACAGGGGGCTAGTTGTTAATTGTTAATGGTTAGTGAGAGAGAAGAAAGTGTAGTGGCCTTACACCTACCCACTGAGTCGTTAAAACTCGGGTGGGAGTCGGTATCGGGCTGCGAACCCTCTGCCTACCAGCCATATGTCCAATGGCTAAACCACGACACCACCGAGGCTGGTGATTCGGTCATTATTATCTTTGGAAAGATGACGATGGAATAAACAAATCAGTGTGCAGGAAGGAAGGATATGTTTTTATTTAACGACGCACTCAACACATTTTATTTACGGTTATATGGCGTCAAATATATGGTTAAGGACGACACAGATATTGAGGGAGGAAACCCGCTGTCGCCACTTCATGAGCTACTCCTTTCGATTAGCAGCAAGGGATCTCTTATATGCACCATCCCATAGACAGAATAACACATACCACGGCCTTTGATGTACCAATCGTGGTGCACTGGCTGGAGCGAGAAATATCTCAATGGGCCCCCGACGGGGATCGATCCCAAACCGACTGCGCATCAAGCGAGGGCTTTACCACTGGGCTACGTGTGCAAGAAGGAAGGAAATGTTTTATTTAACGACGCACTCAAAACAATTTTTATTTACGGATATATGGCGTCTGACATATGGTTAAGGACCACACAGATATTGAGAGAGAGGAAACCCTCTGTCGCCACTTCGTGGACTACTCTTTTCGATTAGCAGCAAGGGATCTTTTAAATGCACCATCCCACAGACAGGATAACACATACCACGGCCTCTGATATAGCAGTCGTGGTGCACTGGCTGGAGCGACAGTGTGTAGGAGACGAGTGCCATATTTGGTTTAAGTGAACCTGAAGTTTTGATAGAAAGATAATTATCGTGCTCTTATACAAGAAAATTACAACACGACCAAATGTTTCCATTATTACCGTCTATATTATGGAAACTCATTAAAATTTAAGTATTATAATGGAAAACATGTAAATTATGATACGTAATGTAATGTACCACTGTTGATAGTCTTTGTGTAAATAGGCATGCTGAAAATACTGCGGAAACAGAGTTTGTTTTGTTTAACGACTCCAATAGAGCACATTGACTAATTAATCATCGGCTATTGGATGTCTATCATTTGGTAATTTTGACATATAATCTAAGAGAGGAAACCCGCAACATTATTTTTGTTTTCAGTTAGTAGCAAAGAATCTTTTATATGCACTATCCCACAGACTGGATAACACATACCACGGCATTTGATATGTCAGTGCACTGACTGGAATAGGCAACCGAAGGGGGTTGATCCTAGATTGACCGCGCATCAGTCGAACGCTTTATTACTGGGCTACGTCCCGCTCCTGAATTGCTATTTAGTTTCGTCCACAATCTCATTTTATGTAGTAAAGATAAAGTTTGGTTTGTTTAACGACACCACTGGAGCACATTAATTAATTAATTAATTAATCATCGTTGTGGTGCACTTTATGGAATGGGAAAAAATCGGGGCCCAGTAGTTTAGCGACAGTTTTCGATGGTATGAGGAGAGACTGGACAAAACAAAAGAAGTAAAGTTTGTTTTATTTAACGACGCCACTAGAGCACATTGATTTTGTATCTTATCGTCGGCTATTGGACGTCAAACATATGGTCATTCTGACACTGCTTTTTAGAGGAAACCCGCTGTCGCCACATAGGCTACTCTTTTACGACAGGCAGCCAGGGATCTTTTATTTGCGCTTCCCACAGGCAGGATAGCACAAACCATGGCCTTTGTTGAATCAGTTATGGATCACTGGTCGGTTCAAGTGGTTTTACACCTACCCAATGAGCCTTGCGGAACACTTAGGGTTTGGAGTCGGTATCCGGATTAAAAAACCCATGCCTCGACTGGGAAAATCAGTTAAATGAATCCACTGAGGTGGTTCGATCCTGCGACACAAGCACCTTAAATGAGCACTCAACCGACTGAGCTAAATCCTGTCCTCTTAGAGAGAAAAACCTGCTATATTTTTCCATCAGAAGGAAGAAATCTTTTATGTGCACCATTCCATAGATATGATAGCAGACACCACGGCCTTTGATACACTAGACGTATAGGTCACCGATCGTGGTGCACTGGCTGGAACCAGAAGTAGCGCAATGGGCCCAGCGACGGGAATTGATCCAGGAACGACCGCGCATCAAGCGAGCCTTTCACCGCTGGGCCACCCCTTATGAAAGAAAGAAAGAAATGTTTTATTTAACGACGCACTCAACACATTTTATTTACGGTTATATGGCGTCAAAGATAGGGTTAAGCACCACACAGATAATGAGAGAGGAAACCCGCTGTCACCACTTCATAGGCTACTCTTTTTGATTCGCAGCAAGGGATCTTTTATATGCACCATCCCACAGACAGGGTAGTACATACCACGGCCTTTGGTATACCAGTCGTGGTGCACTGGCTAGAACGAGAAATAGCCCAATGGGCCCACCGACGGGTATCGATCCCAGACCGACCGCGCATAGAGCGAGCACCGTACCACTGGGCTACGTCCCGCCCCTCACCCCTTATGAAGCACAGAGTATAGAGTCTAACTAGCGTTTAGTGTGTTGCACTAGCTGCCGTCTGCTTGTTTTAATTGGTATTCCTTAACTGAGATGTCCAGCATATACACTTTCCTCGCCTATCTGTACCACATTATCTCCCCCATTGTTTAAACAGAACTCGTTCAATACTGTCAATAATAATTTTCTAACAGATGCGCACATGTTCGCGTGCAGTGCACGTTCGTGCGCGGAGAACAGAGTAAACTTCGTGATACAAAGCAAAGCGTGCACGTGGGAAAGCCACAGGGCGCGTTAACGCGTAAAGGTCACGCAAAATACAAGCACACTACCATATTACAGACAATGAACGTGTATCACTAAGATATGTCACAGTTATGGCAATCGGTACTTTTCCTTCAAATCAGCTGAGGTTCAAGTACGTTGTTGTGTGCCTACGTTTATTAAAAAAGAAATGTTTTATTTAACGACGCACTCAACACATTTTATTTACGGTTATATGGCGTCAGACATATGGTTAAGGACCACACAGATTTTGAGAGGAAACCCGCTGTCGCCATTACATGGGCTACTCTTCCGATTGGCAGCAAGGGATCTTTTATTTGCGCTTCCCACAGGCAGGATAGCACAAACCATGGCCTTTGTTGAACCAGTTATGGATCACTGGTCGGTGCAAGTGGTTTACACCTACCCATTGAGCCTTGCGGAGCACTCACTCAGGGTTTGGAGTCTGTAGATCGATGGCCTGCCACGACGCCACCGAGGCTGGTACCTACGTTTATTATTACACACTAGACTCTACGGTAGTTGTTCTTTAATTCATCCTATTTTGTATTGTCAGACTATTAAAGCCCCAAGTCTTAATTTTAAAGTCTTAATCTATTTATTTATATCTTTTTTAATTTTAATTTGTGTGTGTGTGTGTGTGTGTGTGTGTGTGTGTGTGTGTGTGTGTGTGTGTGTTTTCGGTTGTTGTTTTTTGTGGGGGTTTTTATAATAATCACATGAAATGAACACACATCTTGTCATAGGTGTATGGGCTCCCATTTTTGTAAGGGGGGGGGGGGGGCAGGCTGGTTTTTGCCCGAATTAAACAAATGTTCCCGAATCTGAATTACAACGTTTATTTATATTAGCATTACAGCCAAACAGCTATACATGGTCACAAACGAATCACTATGCATTTCTACATGGATAACATCTAATACCGTGGGTAGAATGATGGAAATACATGGTGAAAAAGGTTTCACGCCAGCTCATTTTTCCCGAATATATCTTCTTTTTTTTGCAGGAATTTCTCCAGCCCCTGTCTCCCTCCCACCTCCACACCCACACGTCTCGTACGCTTATGTATCTTTCTCATCTTGATTGTTTCTGTATTCCAAAGAACAGTATTCTATATAATATAGTTAACACTTTCAAGAGCGTTAGTGCAAAGACATTTTCTTTGCACTGACTCAGCAATTTAAAAATTGGTTCCAAAAGGGACCATTATTGTGTTTTCAACAACACAGAATATCTATTAAATAATTATGGACTGTCAAAGACATTTACATTTCCAGTAGTACGTAAACATAGAAAAAGGGTGACTGCGTATTATAGACAGACAGACAGACAGACAGACAGACAGACAGACAGACAGACAGACAGACAGATAGATAGATAGATAGATAGACAGACAGACAAACAGACAGACAGATTGTTTATTAAAGTCTCACCTCAGTTAAAACATAAAACATCACTAAACACAATGAAATCTAAAATAGCACTGAGCCACTCTACATGGAGTAATGAAAGACTGTAAAATATTAATAATCAAAACATAAAATATATAAATATTACATTAAACACATGTATGTACATTTAACATGAAATAAAATATATAAAAGATATATCTAACTAAAACCCCAAAATGCAGTTAATAATACAATATAATACAATTAATTTGCATGTCTTGGCACTTAATATGTACAAAGTATGACTGTATAAGATTATCTGATATATGACAGTTGTTTCTGGGTCTGTAGCAGTTATAAAACCATACCATTGTACATATTATATACTCTTCAGAAAAAGTAGGGGAACCTAAAATATTAATGTTAATATCAACTATTAAACTGAACATACGTTTTCAACACAGACATCCTAGTAAAGAACGTTCAGGTCTGTTTACCAACACACCGAAACACATTCCATAGTTTGCACGTGCATCACGCAATTGCCTCGTACATGTGCGTGGGGTGTCATTCTCGATTTTGACAATTTCCAGGAAGGTCGATTAATCACCGTGGAACATTATTTCTGTCAATCTTTTTCATTCTGTTGATCATACAGTTGATATTGTTTTGTTTTTAGTCATTTTTATTTTTTGAATTTGCGATTTACTGATAAAAAAACCCGTCAACTTTCAAATTTCACTTCTGACCCCAATCGTCCTTCAAGATCTTTTTTGGTCATAAAACCTACTGTAATACTGAACTACCGGTTGTAATGTTTGCCCAATTAATTCACTATTATCATATAACCATTCCCCACAGCTAATATACCTTTTGTAATTGTAATTGCAATTGTAAATTCTTATTAGAGTTCCCCTACTTTTTTTTGAAGAGTATATTTACAATAATACCTGAGAGTGTAAGTAATTCAAGGGGAGTCTGTATTGTGCGTATATTAATAAATGGTCAAATATTAGTACAATAAATAGTGGGTAGTGTATATTCTGGAGGAGTGTATATAAATTGGTACTCTGTTGTGTTAGGTTTGGAATCGATCCCCGTCGGTGGCCCATAGGGGTCTTTCTCGACACGGCCAGTGCACCACAACTGGTATGTCAAAGGCCGTGGTATGTGCTGTCCTTTGTGTGGAATGATGCATATAAAAGACCCCTTGTTACTAATGGAAAGATGTAGAGAGTTTTCTCTCTGAGATTATATATCAAAATTACCAAATGTTTGAAATCCAATAGCCAATGATTAATAGATCAATGTGCTCTAGTGGTGTCGTTAAATAAAAACAAACTTTTAAAACAAACTTTAACTGTTGTGTTCATTCAGGTGTAATAATTGAATCAAGTAATAAGTGACACACTTTATTACACCAAATTTTGTTTAAAAATAAAAGCGACACACGTCATTCCTTCAAAAAAAAAAACCCAAAACCCAAAAAACAAAACAAAACAAAACAAAACAAAAAACATTCAGTCTATTATTGACCATTACTAATAATGCAGAAAAATTAACAATAACAACAACATTAAAAAACCCAACAAAAACAAAACCCAAAAAACACACCACCCACCACCCAACAAGACAAACAGACAAACTAATAAACCCACCCACCCACTCACCAACCATGCAGCCTAGCAACCAACCAAACAACCAACCAACTAATTACAAAAATAAATAAATATAAAAATAAATAAATAAATACGTAAATGAATAAACATGGCTTCTAGATTATGGTAGCTCCACTCCCATGGCTAGTGATATCCAATGTCGGGCTAGTACATAACTACTATCGCCCTGCCCGATGGCTAGTGAAAAACAAATTGTCAAATGTCTCCCGTCTCCCACGTTTAGTGTTTTTAGCTCTAGATCCCTCTTTAGGTGACATTATTACTATTAGTAAAATTGTATTAACTTAAAATAAAGTAGGGCTATTGAAGTTTTAATCGTGGCTAGTAAATTAAACAAACCACTGATCCCATGGCTAGTGGATTTTATTAAAAAAAATTCTAGAACCTTGAAATAAATAAATAAATAAATATTAGCGCCTAATACCAGGGTCATGAAGTTATCTTCGTCAGCTGAACCCAAAAGAAAAGTATATTTCGATATCATGAACTTTACGGACCCGTATTATTTACCTCATGTGCACTTCACTACCAAGCACTTTACGAACCTGGTGCTTACTACAATTTTTTTATTATTATTATTATTATTTTTTTTTTTACTACAATATTTACCTAACATGCCTAGAACAATACCCGAACGACACGTGGAACAGATGCTTGCTATTTACCCAGAATTAACTTTTGTTCAGATGGCACTTGTTTGACACCAAGAAGAGTATAAAATAGACAGGGCTTGTTCGTTGTGTAAGTGTAAGTTAGCGTCCAGTCAAGAAGATGAAGTGTGTCCTCGCCTTAATTCTGATTGCGTGTCTCTGTCAAGGGATAGGTAAGTAGTCTTGAAAACTATTTTGTTTTATCTCTGAATGTCGTTAAGCCATTGGACATAAAGGCTGGTAGGTACAGGGTTCGCAGCCTGGTACCGGCTCCCACCTAGAGCGAGTTTTAACGACTCAGTGGGTAGGTGTAAGGCCATGACACCCTCTTCTCTCTCACTAACCACTAACATAAGGGTGTTAGGTACAGGGTTCGGAGACCGGTACCGGCTCAATCTAATTAAAATTAGCTCCACTATCACATGTGGATCTAATACCAGCCAGTTGGAGGTCATGTCCACCAATCAAAACCTTACTTGCAGAATCCTGCCAATGATTTAAAAATAATTTGAAAACATTCCGAATTATCCTGAGGGTAACGACATGTTTCGTGTGAATTTCGAATGCCTTAAAACATGTTTTATTTTATAAAATAAATAATTTGTAATGTAAAACTGAAGACTGATTTATTTTTTTAGTTTTTTTTTTTTTATAAATAAATAAAAAAATGTTTTATGTAAAACTGAAGACTGATAACCCACCCCGTGCATATTGGTATGGTTTGCTGTACTGCGGCCACTAAAATAGACTCGCCCGATATTTTTAGAATTTGTATGCTCCCAAATAACGTTATAAAAGGCGAAGTGTGATTGGTTAATATTTAAATTATTATTTACAGACGAAATGTTACCTGGACATTGGGGACTACGCAGTGTTGTTAGTTTTAAATCACTGGCAGGATTCTGCAAGTGAGGTTTTGATTGGTGGACATCAGCTCCAACTGGCTGGTATTAGATCCACATATAATAGTGGAGCTAATTTTAATTAGATTGGGTACCGGCTCCCACCCAGTGCAAATTTTAACGACTCTATGGGTAAATATAAGACCACTACACCCTCTTTTTTCTCTCACTAACCACCCACATAAGGCTGGTAGATACTGGGTTCGCAGCCCGGTACCGGCTCCCACCCAGAGTGAGTTTTAACGACTCAATGGGTAGGTGTAAGACCACTACACCCTCTTCTCTCTCACTAACCACTAACATAAGGCTGTTAGGTACAGGGTTCGCAGCCCGGTACCGGCTCCCACCCAGAGTGAGTTTTAACGACTCAATGGGTAGGTGTAAGACCACTACACCCTCTTCTCTCTCACTAACCACTAACATAAGGCTGGTAGGTACAGGGTTCGGAGCTCGGTACCGGCTCCCACCCAGAGCGCGTTTTAACGACTCAATGGGTAGGTGTAAGACCACTACACTCTCTTCTCTCTCACTAACCGCTAACAACTAACAACTGACCCACTGGCCTGGACAAACGGCCCAGATAGCTGAAGTGTGTGCCCAGGACAGCGTGCTTGAACCTTCATTGGATATAAGCACGGAAATAAGTTGAAATGAAATTAAATCTATATGTCGAGCATTATACCTTCTGCTCCAGCGTTTGATACCTTAGGGAATGCTCACTGTATGCACAGTTGCAACAACACCATAATTATCATTCTGGCACAGAAGTTATTCCATCAGCACTCCTGGAGGCACTGAAACAGATTTATGGTAGAAATTTGGAGGCTATATCTACTTTGGTGAAACTCTTGCCCATTTAGTATTTCTGTTCAATGTATTACATGAAGTGACAGATTTGTCAGCTGTGGTGGCAGTAGTCACGACGGGTGCCACCGGTGGGGCAGGGTATGCTCACCTTTCACGAACACCTGATATCAACACTCTTTAATAGAGTGATTCATGAGTGCATGCTATCACAGCTGTACTTATCCCAGTGAGCTCTGACTGGTGCTAATTTTGATTTAGTAAATTAGTTTGGGAGTGGCAGTCTTCTCTGTCTGGCGGTGCTAAAACGATGAACTCTCCAGTAAAGAAGCTCACCGGGAGTGGCTGTCCTATAGACGAGGCACTAGACAGAGATTTATGGAATCAACCACTATTTTGCCAAATGCCAATTTGACTGCATTGTGCAGAGATACGACCCTGAACATGTATTAAGGATTTGTCGTTCAGATTATTTTAAAGGGACATTCCTGAGTTTAATAACAGATTGGACTCTCGTTAGTATTTTTTTTTTTTACGTATTGCAGTTGTAACTCAAACTCAATGCCTCCCCCCCCCCCCCCCCCCCCCCCCCCCCCCGAAATACCATAGCATCCATGACAAAACCGAAAGAAAATGTAAAACCAAACTAATATAATCAGTTTTGTAGGAAATAATTGCGCAGATTTAACACTAGTTCGCTTGATACAAACCACATAATATTGAAAAAAACCAAAGTGTCAATTGGCAGGGTTTGAAATTCGCATGGTATTTGACAGCCCCCGACCTTAACCGCAGTATTTGTATTCATTGTATTTTTTTCACGTAAATTGTTTTATTTCAGTTGACAGCACAGAACTGATACGGGATTATTTTGTGAGTAGCTATTTTACATTCGTACCGCATTGTATTATGTAATAAAAACAGATCTGTATATGCAGCCACCTGTCTTGAGGCGTCACTCTTTAATACTCTCTTCTTTCTGTGCAGGATAAATTTTGCTTCAGCTAATTTTCAGATATATAGAGTATTTTCTTCAACAATATTATTTAAATTTGGTTAAATTAAGGAATATTTTATTTAGCCAAAGACTAAATGTTGTAGCCACTTTATATATAAATTAGCAGCTGGCTCATTTGGCAATCGATATTTATTTCCTTTAACTGTAGGACACTTATATTTTTCATAAAGTAATAATAAATAATTAAATTTCCGTTACATTCATTCAATATAACGTCATCCCATTGGTCCAGCCGTAGCAACGGAAGTTTGTTCATTTCTCGATGAATGTAAAAAT